>NC_134693.1:6248261-6438261 GCF_050947455.1 Rhinoderma darwinii
GAGAGAAGGATGGAGTTCCCTTTAAATAGTCCATGGCTGAACACAGGAGCAAAAGAGGAGGAATCCGGTTGTCTAGCAATTGGACATGGCTCTTGACTGGAGACGTGGATACTCGGAGAGACGTGCCACTGAAAAGATGAATGTATCTGCCAATAGACATGAATAAGAATTTTGTCACTGTGCCCCGGGTGCATTGAGTTTCCAGCACCCCTATGAGAAGCTCATCTTATAAGCTGTACTTGCCCTTTAAATTACCCCCAACTGTCTCCTTCAGTATGTAAGATACATCTCACGGCTCTGTTCCTATTTCTACCTCTTGAAACTCTTTCATCTTGTAGGAGAGCAGAACCTGGAGAAGGAGCGGGAAGGGCGCGTCAGCGAGTATGATCCTCACTTATACATATATTTACATGAGAGAGAGGGAGTCACGCAGCCGCCACAGAGACGGCGAATAAATGCCGAGAGATGAGAGTGGGAATCAGTATGCAGAGTGTGCCGGGGACGGCTGGCAGTCACAGAATAGCTGCTTTTATGCTGAAAATTCTCCTGATCTCTTGTCACAAGTGCAGTGCGTCAGGGAAAACCTCCGCTATCAGCAGCCGCCATTCTACACGCTGTCGCTCCAACATTGATGGAAAGATTATTGTCAAGACTTGTCATCCTCGCTCTTAAAATGATGATGACAAGACTTATGTAAGAGTGATGCCAACAGACACGGCCGCTCTCAGAGCTGTTTGCATATTGACGAATCACATTTTATTACTGCGCAGATCAGGAGTGTAACAAATAGAGATGAGAAGTTTCACCAGATTCATCGGTCCATATACAATGGTATACTGCTATACAGTTTTACGACAATACTGCCATAGAAACTACTGCCAAAAAGCTACTGCAATATAGTGTCAAGAAACTACTGCCCTATAGTGTCAAGAAACTACTGCCATATAATGTCAAGATACTACTGCCCTATAGTGCCAAGATACTACTGCCATATAGTGCCAAGAAACTACTGCCATATAGTGCCAAGATAATACTGCCATATAGTGCCAAGATACTACTGCCATATAATGTCAAGATACTACTGCCCTATAGTGCCAAGATAATACTGTCATATAGTGTCAAGAAACTACTGCCATATAGTGCCAAGATAATACTGCCATATAGTGCCAAGATACTACTGCCATATAGTGCCAAGATACTACTGCCATATAGTGCCAAGATACTACTGCCATATAGTGCCAAGATAATACTGCCATATAATGTCAAGATACTACTGCCCTATAGTGCCAAGATAATACTGTCATATAGTGTCAAGAAACTACTGCCATATAGTGCCAAGATAATACTGTCATATAGTGTCAAGAAACTACTGCCATATAGTGCCAAGATAATACTGCCATATAGTGCCAAGATAATACTGCCATATAATGTCAAGATACTACTGCCCTATAGTGCCAAGATAATACTGTCATATAGTGTCAAGAAACTACTGCCATATAGTGCCAAGATAATACTGCCATATAGTGCCAAGATACTACTGCCATATAGTGCCAAGATACTACTGCCATATAGTGCCAAGATACTACTGCCATATAGTGCCAAGTTACTACTGCCATATAGTGCCAAGTTACTACTGCCATATAGTGCCAAGTTACTACTGCCATATAGTGTCAAGTTACTACTGCCATATAGTGTCAAGTTACTACTGCCATATAGTGCCAAGTTACTACTGCCATATAGTGCCAAGATACTACTGCCATATAGTGCCAAGATACTACTGCCATATAGTGCCAAGATACTACTGCCGTATTGTGTCAAGATACTACTGCCATATAGTGTCAAGATACTACTGCCATATTGTGCCAGGTTACTACTGCCATATAGTGCCAAGTTACTACTGCCATATAATGTCAAGATACTACTGCCCTATAGTGCCAAGATAATACTGTCATATAGTGTCAAGAAACTACTGCCATATAGTGCCAAGATAATACTGCCATATAGTGCCAAGATACTACTGCCATTTAGTGCCAAGATACTACTGCCATATAGTGCCAAGATACTACTGCCATATAGTGCCAAGTTACTACTGCCATATAGTGCCAAGTTACTACTGCCATATAGTGTCAAGATACTACTGCCATATAGTGTCAAGATACTACTGCCATATTGTGCCAGGTTACTACTGCCATATAGTGCCAAGATACTACTGCCATGTAGTGCCAAGATACTACTGCCATGTAGTGCCAAGATACTACTGCCATGTAGTGCCAAGATACTACTGCCATGTAGTGCCAAGATACTACTGCCACTCCTGTGTATAATCTGTTATGTTACATAGGACTGAAGGTGACAACTACTACATTATCTGTAATCAGAGAGTTATCACTGTGTTATCTGTGGTGTTACATAGGACTGCAGGTAACATCTACCACATTATCTGTACTCAGAGTTATCACTGTGTTATCTGTGGTGTTACATAGGACTGCAGGTAACACTATCTATAATTACTATCTATAGTAAAAGAGAGAATTAAAATACATTTTCTTTCCAGACCTGAGGACAGAGATAATGTGAGACGGTTATTCTGAGGATATACAGATACACAGAGAATGACAGCACTGGATAGAAGAAATATGGGTGAAAGCCTCCAAACAGGACCAGATCCAAGATCCCTTGATGTAGGCACAAAACGAAGAGAAGCGAGGCAGCACTTCCAATATAAATGTGAGCTGTAATCACCCGATGCAACGTGTCCGTCCGACAGGACCTTCCCCAGCATGTCAAATCACAGACCAGGATAGGAATATAAGGACTCAGAGTCATAATCAATTACAATGTGATCAGTGTAAAAATACATCACAAATACAGTACAAAAATGACAATTATGGACCATGGTTATTCCGCAGAGTCTTCTCCTGCTACCTGCAAAACTCTCCGCTGCAGCATTAAATGGCTGAGTCCGGTGTATGGGATGATGGGGGTGATGGTGGCAAAGTGGAGATGGGAAAGAGAGAATGAAATGTGAGGGGGGTCTGTAGCAAGTGTTTCCCCAATATAAGAAAATCTGTACTGAAGCCCTGCGTCTTCCTCGTTGTCCTACGTGGCGGCTGCATTACTTCTTACTTTTGACTCAAGCGCCTCTGTCCCTCTTTGTCCTTAAAGAGGCTCTATAATGTAGGTGACAGCAGTGCTTTTTATTTTTAAAAAACTATCTGTTTTCACCACTTTATTAGCGATTTTAGATTTATGCTAATGAGTTGCTTAATGTCCAAGTGGGCGTTGTACAGGGGAGTGTATGACGCTGACCAATCAGTGACCAATCAGCGTCATGCACTCCTCTCCATTCATTTAGACAGCGCATAGGGATCCTGCTAGATCCTTATGTGCTGTCTTATACTGACACATTAACAATACTGAAGTGTTTAGACAGTGAATAGACATTCCACGAGATGTCTATTCACAATCTCTGCACTTCGTTACTCTGTCTGTGGTAGTTACAGCAGAGGAAGCGTAATCTCGCGAGATTACGCTGTAGCTGACAGGTTACAACGAGATTACGCTTCCTTTGCTGTAACTACCACAGACAAAGTAACGAAGTGCAGAGATTGTGAATAGACATCCCGTGGAATGTCTATTCACTGTCTAAACACTTCAGTATTGTTAATGTGTCAGTATAAGACAGCACATAAGGATCTAGCAGGATCCCTATGCGCTGTCTAAATGAATGGAGAGGAGTGCATGATGCTGATTGGTCACTGATTGGTCAGCGTCATACACTCCTCTGTACAATGCCCACTTGGTCTAAAGTAAAAACACGCCCACTTGGGCATTAAGAAACTAATTAGCATAAATCTAAAATCGCTAATAAAGATAATTAAAGATAAATAAAAGCACTGCTGTCACCTACATTATAGCGCCGATCTCCTTATATAGGAGACAGGGCACTTATAATGTGGTGACAGAGCCTCTTTAAAGTGGTTTTCCGGGAGTTTTAATATTTGGCAGGAGGGCAGGGGAGGGTATAAAGAATAAACTAACAGGTTCTCACCCTTTGAAATGCCCCCAGTTCTAATGCTGACACCCCATTCGCCGCCACTCCGGTACTGGAAGCTCCTGCTGATGAACGGCACGTGACCTCTGCAGGAGCTGCTGGGACCGGAGCGGCGGCGAACAGGATGAAAGCGCTGGAACTGCGGGCGTTTCAACGAGTCAGTACCTGTGAGTTTATTTTATAGCCTCCAGCAAAATGTGAAAACGAATAGATAAACCCTTTATTATGGCTCCAGAAACAATCTGTCTGGTTGGTGACTGTGTATAAGGCTCGGCGCAGATTAGTTCATCGTTCTCTGTTATTTGGATATTTAACATTTCTTTATTCAGAAGATTTCTGTGCTAATAGTTCAATTAAAAATTATTCATGTGTATAGATTTACATGAAGAATAGATATTTCACACAATGAATCACAAGTGGCCCTCTGTGACCTTGAAAAAATGTGGCAGGTTTGTACAGACACACACAGGAAGATACACACAGATACAAATAGATATAACTATACAGAGATACACATACACACACACACACACACACACACACACACACACACACGTAGATACATACAGATACAAATAGATATAACCATACATACACATATATACATACACACACAGGTAGATACACATGAATACATACGTAAAGAACATACACACAGATACAAATAGATATAACCATACATACAGAGATACACACACACAGATACACACATATACATATAGTTATACCCACACACACACACACACACACACACACACACACACACACACAGATACATACATACATATACAGGTAGATATACATGGAAACATACATACTTATATAGTCACGTATAGATGCACACACATAAACATATAGATATACCCATTCACACACACACACACACACACACACACACACACACACACACACACACATAGATATATGCACAGATACATACATACATACATACAAAGATACATACTCACATACATATATATACACACATGTACATAGGTGGAGTCACCTATTGATTGACAGCCTAATACCCTGTATGAGGGTGCACATACAAGCTGTCAATCATTGGGTGAGAACACCTCTCCCCACCTCTGGGTTATCTGGGTCCAGCACTCAGCAGCTCCGGGTGATTCCACGGTTAATCATGTAGCACTCATTGTAACTCATTAAGCAGATTGTATGTACAGAGAATTCCATTAGACCAGTGGTCTGCACTCTGTGACACTCCAGCTGTTTGGGAAACTACAACTCCCATCCTGCATGCTGCCTTGGGCTATTCTGTTAACCAACACATGGGGTGATCAGACCAGTACACTGCATCACCCAATCTGCCGGATGAGGGCAGGAATGATCCCACTTCACCTCTCCTCCGCCCACAGTACTGCAGCATATGAATAGGTTAAACATTACAAACCTAAATTACAGGTAAATCTAATTCTTTGGGTCACCCTTTTCTCTTATATCTTTTTCTGGAAAAGTTGAGTGACAAAATATGGACTCCATTACAGCCCCGCAGAGTTTATCAATCTTTGAGTATTGGGAGCTGTATATATCTGTATGTTGTGAGCTCCCTCTAGTGGTGGCTGCAGACAGCAGAATGTTATCATGTAACTCTATGGGATCTGTATATCTCTGTATGTAATGAGCTCCCTCTAGTGGTGGCTGCAGACAGTAGAATGTTATCATGTAACTCTAAGGGAGCTGTATATATCTGTATATAGCGAGCTACCCTAGTGGTGGCTGCAGGTATACAGAATGTTATAATTTCGCTCAATGACCGTATGAAGGGAAGCAGTGGGAGCAGCTCTCACCCCGGACCCCACAGCAAGGTTGTGGTCTGGTACCCCACTAAAATAGTGAGATTAGCCATTGAGGAGTCTGCAAATGAAAGTTACAACCCATTTGGCAGTCATATTGGTGGCCACCCAGCTATCCCAGAAACAGATATGATGAAGAGACGGCTGCAGAAGAGGACGACTCAAGAACTTACTTTTACTGGGGATATTTTTTTTCTATTTTATGTGAAATATAAGATCCTAAATAATGTTAATAGTCCTGAAATGAAGAACAGGTGGCCCGCACTAGAAGTCAGAGTCTGTGTTCATGCGGCCAGCTTGATTTATGCAGACATTATGGCTTTGTTTCCCCTGGAATATTAATTGCATGCTAATTATTATTTGTGTATTTGGCAATTACGGACTCCACTGCTTTATGGACAAAATACACTCAAAATGAGATTGAATATTTTGTAACTGTTCCGTCTAATTCCAGTGATACCCAGAGGGAAAAAACAACCCGGTCAGCCCAATGTCGCCTATAGCACCCCCTTCCCATGACTTTAGTCAGGACGAGGTGCTCATCTGGCATCAGGAATGAGGTGCTTCTAGCGATCTAATGTTATCTGATGAAAACCAGGCCAAAAATAGGAGTGAGTGCAAAGAAAACGTCCCGGGCGAGGGTATAACACAGAGAAACTACCTGGGCGAGGGTATAACACAGAGAAACGTCCCGGGCGAGGGTATAACACAGGGAAACGTCCCGGGCGAGGGTATAACACAGAGAAACGTCCCGGGCGAGGGTATAACACAGAGAAACGTCCCGGGCGAGGGTATAACACAGAGAAACGTCCCGGGCGAGTGTATAACACAGAGAAACGTCCCGGGCGAGGGTATAACACAGAGAAACGTCCCGGGCGAGGGTATAACACAGAGAAACGTCCCGGGCGAGGGTATAACACAGAGAAACGTCCCGGGCGAGGGTATAACACAGAGAAACGTCCCGGGCGAGGGTATAACACAGAGAAACGTCCCGGGCGAGGGTATAACACAGAGAAACGTCCCGGGCGAGGATATAACACAGAGAAACGTCCCGGGCGAGGGTATAACACAGAGAAACGTCCCGGGCGAGGGTATAACACAGAGAAACGTCCCGGGCGAGGGTATAACACAGAGAAACGTCCCGGGCGAGGGTATAACACAGAGAAATGTCCCGGGCGAGGGTATAACACAGAGAAATGTCCCGGGCGAGGGTATAACACGGAGAAACGTCCCGGGCGAGGGTATAACACGGAGAAACTACCCGGGCGAGGGTATAACACGGAGAAACGTCCCGGGCGAGGGTATAACACAGAGAAACGTCCCGGGCGAGGGTATAACACAGAGAAACGTCCCGGGCGAGGGTATAACACAGAGAAACGTCCCGGGCGAGGGTATAACACAGAGAAACTACCCGGGCGAGGGTATAACACGGAGAAACGTCCCGGGCGAGGGTATAACACGGAGAAACTACCCGGGCGAGGGTATAACACGGAAACGTCCCGGGCGAGGGTATAACACGGAGAAACGTCCCGGGCGAGGGTATAACACGGAGAAACGTCCCGGGCGAGGGTATAACACGGAGAAACGTCCCGGGCGAGGGTATAACACAGAGAAACGTCCCTGGCGAGGGTATAACACAGAGAAACGTCCCGGGCGAGGGTATAACACAGAGACACGTCCCGGGCGAGGGTATAACACGGAGAAACGTCCCGGGCGAGGGTATAACACAGAGAAACGTCCCTGGCGAGGGTATAACACAGAGAAACGTCCCGGGCGAGGGTATAACACGGAGAAACGTCCCGGGCGAGGGTATAACACGGAGAAACGTCCCGGGCGAGGGTATAACACAGGGAAACGTCCCGGGCGAGGATATAACACAGAGAAACGTCCCGGGCGAGGATATAACACAGGGAAATGTCCCGGGCGAGGGTATAACACAGAGAAACGTCCCGGGTGAGGGTATAACACGGAGAAACGTCCCGGGCGAGGGTATAACACAGAGAAACGTCCCGGGTGAGGGTATAACACGGAGAAACGTCCCGGGCGAGGGTATAACACAGAGAAACGTCCCGGGCGAGGGTATAACACAGAGAAACGTCCCGGGCGAGGGTATAACACGTTTCGTATAACACAGGGAAATGTCCCTGGCGAGGGTATAACACAGGGAAATGTCCCGGGCGAGGGTATAACACAGAGAAATTACCCGGGCGAGGGTATAACACAGAGAAACATCCCGGGCGAGGGTATAACACAGAGAAATGTCCCGGGCGAGGGTATAACACAGAGAAACGTCCCGGGCGAGGGTATAACACAGAGAAACGTCCCGGGCGAGGGTATAACACAGAGAAACGTCCCGGGCGAGGGTATAACACAGGGAAACGTCCCGGGCGAGGGTATAACACAGAGAAACGTCCCGGGCGAGGGTATAACACAGGAAAACGTCCCGGGCGAGGGTATAACACAGAGAAACGTCCCGGGCGAGGATATAACACAGAGAAACGTCCCGGGCGAGGATATAACACAGGGAAACGTCCCGGGCGAGGATATAACACAGAGAAACGTCCCGGGCGAGGGTATAACACAGGGAAATGTCCCGGGCGAGGGTATAACACAGAGAAACGTCCCGGGTGAGGGTATAACACGGAGAAACGTCCCGGGCGAGGGTATAACACAGAGAAACGTCCCGGGTGAGGGTATAACACGGAGAAACGTCCCGGGCGAGGGTATAACACGGAGAAACGTCCCGGGCGAGGGTATAACACAGAGAAACGTCCCGGGCGAGGGTATAACACGTTTCGTATAACACAGGGAAATGTCCCTGGCGAGGGTATAACACAGGGAAATGTCCCGGGCGAGGGTATAACACAGAGAAACTACCCGGGCGAGGGTATAACACAGAGAAACATCCCGGGCGAGGGTATAACACAGAGAAATGTCCCGGGCGAGGGTATAACACAGAGAAACGTCCCGGGCGAGGGTATAACATAGAGAAACGTCCCGGGCGAGGGTATAACACAGAGAAACGTCCCGGGCGAGGGTATAACACAGGGAAACGTCCCGGGCGAGGGTATAACACAGAGAAACGTCCCGGGCGAGGGTATAACACAGGAAAACGTCCCGGGCGAGGGTATAACACAGAGAAACGTCCCGGGCGAGGGTATAACACAGAGAAACGTCCCGGGCGAGGGTATAACACACGGAAACGTCCCGGGCGAGGGTATAACACAGAGAAACGTCCCGGGTGAGAGTATAACACAGAGAAACGTCCCGGGTGAGGGTATAACACAGGGAAATGTCCCGGGCGAGGGTATAACACAGAGAAACGTCCCGGGCGAGGGTATAACACAGAGAAACGTCCCGGGCGAGGGTATAACACAGAGAAACGTCCCGGGCGAGGGTATAACACAGAGAAACGTCCCGGGCGAGGGTATAACACAGAGAAATGTCCCGGGCGAGGGTATAACACAGAGAAACTACCCGGGCGAGGGTATAACATGGAGAAACGTCCCGGGCGAGGGTATAACACGGAGAAACTACCCGGGCGAGCGTATAACACGGAAACGTCCCGGGCGAGGGTATAACACGGAAACGTCCCGGGCGAGGATATAACACGGAAACGTCCCGGGCGAGGGTATAACACGGAAACGTCCCGGGCGAGGGTATAACACGGAGAAACGTCCCGGGCGAGGGTATAACACAGAGAAACGTCCCGGGCGAGGGTATAACACAGAGAAACGTCCCGGGCGAGGGTATAACACAGAGACACGTCCCGGGCGAGGGTATAACACGGAGAAACGTCCCGGGCGAGGGTATAACACAGGGAAATGTCCCGGGCGAGGGTATAACACGTAGAAATGTCCCGGGCGAGGGTATAACACGGAGAAACGTCCCGGGCGAGGGTATAACACAGAGAAACGTCCCGGGCGAGGGTATAACACAGAGAAACGTCCCGGGCGAGGGTATAACACAGGGAAACGTCCCGGGCGAGGGTATAACACAGAGAAACGTCCCGGGCGAGGGTATAACACGGAGAAACGTCCCGGGCGAGGGTATAACACGGAGAAACGTCCCGGGCGAGGGTATAACACGGAGAAACGTCCCGGGCGAGGGTATAACACGGAGAAACGTCCCGGGCGAGGGTATAACACAGGGAAACGTCCCGGGCGAGGATATAACACAGAGAAACGTCCCGGGCGAGGATATAACACAGGGAAATGTCCCGGGCGAGGGTATAACACAGAGAAACGTCCCGGGTGAGGGTATAACACGGAGAAACGTCCCGGGCGAGGGTATAACACGGAGAAACGTCCCGGGTGAGGGTATAACACGGAGAAACGTCCCGGGCGAGGGTATAACACAGAGAAACGTCCCGGGCGAGGGTATAACACAGAGAAACGTCCCGGGCGAGGGTATAACACGTTTCGTATAACACAGGGAAATGTCCCTGGCGAGGGTATAACACAGGGAAATGTCCCGGGCGAGGGTATAACACAGAGAAACTACCCGGGCGAGGGTATAACACAGAGAAACATCCCGGGCGAGGGTATAACACAGAGAAATGTCCCGGGCGAGGGTATAACACAGAGAAACGTCCCGGGCGAGGGTATAACACAGAGAAACGTCCCGGGCGAGGGTATAACACAGAGAAACGTCCCGGGCGAGGGTATAACACAGGGAAACGTCCCGGGCGAGGGTATAACACAGAGAAACGTCCCGGGGCGAGGGTATAACACAGGAAAACGTCCCGGGCGAGGGTATAACACAGAGAAACGTCCCGGGCGAGGATATAACACAGAGAAACGTCCCGGGCGAGGATATAACACAGGGAAACGTCCCGGGCGAGGATATAACACAGAGAAACGTCCCGGGCGAGGATATAACACAGGGAAATGTCCCGGGCGAGGGTATAACACAGAGAAACGTCCCGGGTGAGGGTATAACACGGAGAAACGTCCCGGGCGAGGGTATAACACAGAGAAACGTCCCGGGCGAGGGTATAACACGTTTCGTATAACACAGGGAAATGTCCCTGGCGAGGGTATAACACAGGGAAATGTCCCGGGCGAGGGTATAACACAGAGAAACTACCCGGGCGAGGGTATAACACAGAGAAATATCCCGGGCGAGGGTATAACACAGAGAAACGTCCCGGGCGAGGGTATAACACAGGGAAACGTCCCGGGCGAGGGTATAACACAGAGAAACGTCCCGGGGCGAGGGTATAACACAGGAAAACGTCCCGGGCGAGGGTATAACACAGAGAAACGTCCCGGGCGAGGATATAACACAGAGAAACGTCCCGGGCGAGGATATAACACAGGGAAACGTCCCGGGCGAGGATATAACACAGAGAAACGTCCCGGGCGAGGATATAACACAGGGAAATGTCCCGGGCGAGGGTATAACACAGAGAAACGTCCCGGGTGAGGGTATAACACGGAGAAACGTCCCGGGCGAGGGTATAACACAGAGAAACGTCCCGGGCGAGGGTATAACACGTTTCGTATAACACAGGGAAATGTCCCTGGCGAGGGTATAACACAGGGAAATGTCCCCTGCGAGGGTATAACACAGAGAAACTACCCGGGCGAGGGTATAACACAGAGAAATATCCCGGGCGAGGGTATAACACAGAGAAATGTCCCGGGCGAGGGTATAACACAGAGAAACGTCCCGGGCGAGGGTATAACACAGAGAAACGTCCCGGGCGAGGGTATAACACAGAGAAACGTCCCGGGCGAGGGTATAACACAGGGAAACGTCCCGGGCGAGGGTATAACACAGAGAAACGTCCCGGGCGAGGGTATAACACGGGGAAACGTCCCGGGCGAGGGTATAACACGGAGAAACGTCCCAGGCGAGGGTATAACACGGAGAAACGTCCCGGGCGAGGGTATAACACAGAGAAACGTCCCGGGCGAGGGTATAACACAGAGAAACGTCCCGGGCGAGGGTATAACACAGAGAAACGTCCCGGGCGAGGGTATAACACAGAGAAACGTCCGGGCGAGGGTATAACACGGAGAAACGTCCCGGGCGAGGGTATAACACGGAGAAACGTCCCGGGCGAGGGTATAACACGGAGAAACGTCCCGGGCGAGGGTATAACACAGAGAAACGTCCCGGGCGAGGGTATAACACGGAGAAACGTCCCGGGCGAGGGTATAACACGGAGAAACGTCCCGGGCGAGGGTATAACACGGAGAAACGTCCCGGGCGAGGGTATAACACGGAGAAACGTCCCGGGCGAGGGTATAACACAGGGAAACGTCCCGGGCGAGGATATAACACTGAGAAACGTCCCGGGCGAGGATATAACACGGAGAAACGTCCCGGGCGAGGGTATAACACAGGGAAATGTCCCGGGCGAGGGTATAACACGGAGAAACGTCCCGGGTGAGGGTATAACACGGAGAAACGTCCCGGGCGAGGGTATAACACGGAGAAACGTCCCGGGCGAGGGTATAACACGGAGAAACGTCCCGGGCGAGGGTATAACACAGAGAAACGTCCCGGGCGAGGGTATAACACGGAGAAACGTCCCGGGCGAGGGTATAACACGGAGAAACGTCCCGGGCGAGGGTATAACACGGAGAAACGTCCCGGGCGAGGGTATAACACGGAGAAACGTCCCGGGCGAGGGTATAACACAGGGAAACGTCCCGGGCGAGGATATAACACTGAGAAACGTCCCGGGCGAGGATATAACACGGAGAAACGTCCCGGGCGAGGGTATAACACAGGGAAATGTCCCGGGCGAGGGTATAACACGGAGAAACGTCCCGGGTGAGGGTATAACACGGAGAAACGTCCCGGGCGAGGGTATAACACGGAGAAACGTCCCGGGCGAGGGTATAACACAGAGAAACGTCCCGGGCGAGGGTATAACACAGAGAAACGTCCCGGGCGAGGGTATAACACAGAGAAACGTCCCGGGCGAGGGTATAACACAGAGAAACGTCCCGGGCGAGGGTATAACACAGAGAAACGTCCCGGGCGAGGGTATAACACAGAGAAACGTCCCTGGCGAGGGTATAACACAGGGAAATGTCCCGGGCGAGGGTATAACACAGAGAAACTACCCGGGCGAGGGTATAACACAGAGAAACATCCCGGGCGAGGGTATAACACAGAGAAATGTCCCGGGCGAGGGTATAACACAGAGAAACGTCCCGGGCGAGGGTATAACACAGAGAAACGTCCCGGGCGAGGGTATAACACAGAGAAACGTCCCGGGCGAGGGTATAACACAGAGAAACGTCCCGGGCGAGGGTATAACACAGGAAAACGTCCCGGGCGAGGGTATAACACAGAGAAACGTCCCGGGCGAGGGTATAACACAGAGAAACATGCCGGGCGAGGGTATAACACAGAGAAACGACCCGGGCGAGGGTATAACACAGAGAAACGTCCCGGGCGAGGGTATAACACAGGAAAACGTCCCGGGCTAGGGTATAACACAGAGAAACTACCTGGGCGAGGGTATAACACAGAGAAACGTCCCGGGCGAGGGTATAACACAGAGAAACGTCCTGGGCGAGGGTATAACACAGAGAAACGTCCCGGGCGAGGGTATAACACAGAGAAACGTCCCGGGCGAGGGTATAACACAGAGAAACATCCCGGGCGAGGGTATAACACAGGGAAATGTCCCGGGCGAGGGTATAACACAGAGAAACGTCCCGGGCGAGGGTATAACACAGAGAAACGTCCCGGGCGAGGGTATAACACAGGGAAACGTCCCGGACGAGGAAGCACATTATATCAGGACTGTAAGCAGGACGCACATTATATCCCGGGACTGTGCAGATGATACATTATACATCAGGAGACAGTAAATGTGCAAATCTGTATGTGACATGATGACGTCAGTGCTGCCTCCATGGAAGGCTATAGACCGGAGCTGGTGGAGATATGCTGCCATCTGTAGGTGACAAGGAGTATGACACACAGGTCTGCAGTGCTCCAACTATTCAAGGACAAACAAACTATTTATCTCTGGTCCTGACAGTGAAATTATATACATGGAGTCTGCAGACAATGAGAGATCCTGCACCGTGACACGAAAGCTAACCGCCAGGGAAACCCAGTCAACACAACAATGTTATTTATTCCCTTACAAAAGTGGAAAACCAAAATGGGACCTGGTTAAAGGGCATCTCCGGGGTCTATTAAAGTAATTGTAACATTCGGAAGTCATACAGATGACTCTTACTGATATGCATTACATCCTAAATCTGCAGCATTTTCTTCAGGAGGTGGAAACAATCATGTTGCACTATGGTGGCACCTAAATGATTTATCACTACCCTTCCCCTTTAATGGGATACAGATCTCCAAACTTGTAAAGAAAGCGTACCCAATATAGAAGTCTGCATGCTTCGTCTTGAATAGAAACGTGGTGACCTCCCTCCGGAAACTGGAGATAGAAAAGATGGACAAGTGCCAGTGGCGGGCACAAGGGGCTGAACAAATGTCTTCAGATGTAAACCCCTCCTGGAATCGATTGGTGACTCCATCTAAACCAGTGGTCTCCAACCTGTGACTTTCCGGCTTTTCTTCATCAAGACTGACAATGCTGATAGTGCTGCAGTGCCAACAATGCCAACCTCATAGTAGTGCCAACCTCATAGTAGTGCCAACCTCATAGTAATGTCATATTTGACAATCCCGGTAGAGCTCAGTATTGGCTCTACTTCCATTTTGTTGGAGCCTTCTGTCAGGGAACACATTAGGAGAATTTCCCAACATCTACCTCCAATGGACGGCTGCGACCTGTGCCACTATAGTCATACAGTGGCATACGTCATTAGTGGGCTCCCATGGTAAAAACGTATACCATGCAGTATACTTTTTTGGGGGGATGCCTCTCTATAGAATAGCATAGTAGACTACCCATTTCTATACAGTCATATTAACGTGCCGGCCTGAACGATGCCAAAAGAACAGTCTTTTCACATCCGTCAGGTGAATGGAGCACTATGGGTACAATTGCAGCAGGAGATTTCCCAGGGCGTTCTCTAAACGTGATGGAAACAACGGCTAAAATGTAAGGGGAAACTCTTTATCTGACACTGCTTATGGGGGCACACTGGCATTTATTATGGGGGCACTTTGTCACCGTTTATGATCTCTGTATATGGGGCCACTCTGGCTCTATTTATGAGGGCACTCTCTGTCTTTTTGGTGCATGCCCAGTGTTTGAGTGAGGGAATATCATATTTGGAGTCACCCTGTAGCTATTGACAACTGTGGTATGGTAGCCTTTCAATAGCCCCCCCCCCCCCCAGTGCCAGCCTCCATGTAAGACTCTAGCCGTTTTTCAAGTCCAAACTGCACCCGTTTTCACAGTTCCCCATAGCATATCTCCCAAACGTCCCGGATTCCGGGCAGTGTCCCACTGTCAACTGTATCTGCATCTTCAGGACGCAAATACAGTTAAACCCAATTCTGAAGAAGGGAACCATTAGCTCCCTGCTTCAGAATTAGTTCATAGCCGAGGAGCAGAGGGAGCTTCTCCGCTAGCCGAGGACTCACCGGGCACAGTACTACTTTAAGCTCTGAGCTCGGGGAAGCCCTTGACGTCACTGTCCATATATTGACAGTGACGTCAGTGGCTACTCCTTGAGGGGAATCCCCATTGCCAATGATATGGCCGGGGATTCCGCTCCTAGAGGAAACACCTGAGGTCACTGTCCATATATGGATATTGACGTCAGAGGCTCCTCCTGGAGTGGAATCCCCGGCCAGAGTTGGCAACGGGGATTTCGCTCAAGGAGTAGCCACTGACGTCACTGTCAATATATGGACAGTGACATCAGGGCTTCCATCTAGGAGCGGAATCCCCGGCCTATTCTCTGGCTGGGGATTCCGCTCCGAGAGGGAGTCCCAATGGCGCTATGTACAGGGTGGGTGGCGCTGTCTACGAGGTGTGGCGCTATCTTCAAGGGGAGTGTTTCACTATCTACATGGACACTGTGGCACTATATAAGGGCACTTTCTACAGGGGACTCTGTGGCGCTATGTACATGGGCACTATCTACATGGACACTGTCACTATCTACAAGGGCACTGGCACTAGGGGTAGCTAAAGGGGCGTTATACTGTATGGGGGCAGCTACAGGAGGGCATTACGCTGTATGGGGGAATTTGTTTGGGCATTATACTGTATGGGGGCATCTGTGTTGACTTTATACTGTATGGGAGCATCTATGGGGGCATTATACTGTGGAGGGCAGTTATGGGGCATTATACTGTCTGGTGGCAGTTATGGGGCATTATACTGTATGGTGGCAGTTATGGGGCATTATACTGGGTGGGGGCAGCTATTTGGTAGTATACTGAGTGGGAGGCACTATGGGAGCATGATACTGTGTGGGCTGAATCGGGTGTGTATGGGCGGGGATTGGGTGGGAATAGAGGCGTGGGTTAAAATAAAAAAAAATTGCACTGACGCGCTGCATCAATTGTTCCTCTGTGGAACTTGAAAGTTGGGAGGTATGCCATAGACTTGCGTCCATTGAGGGATATGTGGAAACGGAGGAAAATAGAACATGTCCTATTTTTCTACAGATCCTTTACACGGTCCTGTGAACGTCCCCAAAGAAATACATGCAGCCGTGTGACGGCCGTTGTTGTAACAGCCATCACTACGGTCGTGTGAATAAGCCCCGAAACACAACACACTGATCCCTCCAGCTCTGTCAGCAGCCAGCGTGTAGCATATGAGCCTATCAGCAGCTCTTACGTGTAACTTCCTCTTCCTGTCCCGATGCAGCAGAACCTCATTACTACTGATTGATGCTCTTGTAAGGTTCTGAAAAAAGCTGCAGGACGTACTTATCAAAATGCTGCCCCCTGCAGCCAGGAAACGAAGAAGCGGGCCACAGAGCTTATATCATCAGCACTTTGGCCCCAGAGAGATTAAGGCTCTGTTCACATCTGCGTCAGGAGCCTCTTTTGCAGATTCTGTTGTTTTTGAAGGACAATATAGCACAGCAAGGTGACAGAACCCATTAAAACCATGAATTCCGTCGGGCGCCGTTTCCATCATGCAACAGATCCAGCAGCTCAGCTTTTTTTTATTGTTGTGCTCCTATAACGGAGCAGAACAACAGGAAGCCTTGACGCAGATGTGAACGCAGCCTTAGATGGCGGCCAGGACCCAGTGCCAGATCCTGGATCTCTTTGGCAAATTTTGGAAGTTCTGGGCGTTGTGTGTCCTTGCTGGAGTCCCTCTCTAGATCCCGGTCTCCTGCCCGGACTTGTGGACTATTCATGCGATTCTCAGTGATTGGAGATGTAATTGTTTTTCTGGATTTCAATCCTGTAGAAGTTTGTAGATTTCTATTTTTATTACATACAAAGTATCTTATTATATTGCTGTAAAGGCGAGCGGTTTATAGGACTTCAGGGAGACTTTGTGGGGTCTCTTATTGTTACTTATTACAGATTTATTTCACTATTTTACGTTTTCAGATATGGATACAAATGTATCAAATGCAAACAGCGATCACTGACCAATCACAGTGCAGCTTCTAATAGCCCTACGTCAGTGGTCCGCAGTCTGTCGTGGGACTTGTAGTGTCACAATAGCTGTAGAGCCACTGATGGAATAAAGTCAAGACTGAGAAACACAGAAAGGAGCTAATAATTGGAGGACTGTGGTGGAACCAACTTTTATGTAGACTTAAAGGAACAGTCCAGGCAAAACTGATACACTGTGTGTTGCCTAGTGCAGGGGGCGGAGCATAAAAAAACGGATTCAAAGAACCCCAAAGAAAGAAGACCTGTGTCATGCTCCGCCCCCTCATGTCCAGCACTATGGTTACACAGCGTATTCATTTTGCCAGGAGAGTTGTTTTTTCAATCCTGTCTCATACTGGACTACACAAAAATAATTCTCCCCTTTAAAAGTTCAATATTGTGTTCCTTAAAGGGGTCGTCCAACTCCCATCATTCAGCAGCTCCCTCCATGATCAGCTGATCGTTGGGGGTCCCACTGCTTGAACGACCCTTCCACTGCTCATGTTGAGTAACTATGAGTAGCTTTCCATTGCTTATCTGAAATTACACAATGTTTTCTTCTCCATTCACCTCCAAAGCGAAAGGCCTTGATCACACAGTGCAGATTTTGCATCCATTTCTTTAAGCCAAAGCCTGAATTAGACCAGGAGAGCAGACCCATCAGGTCTTCCTTTATATATTTCTTCTGTTTAGGTTCCATTCCTGGAAAATACATGCAAAATATGCATCAAATCTGCACTGTGTGAACGAGGTCTAGCTTCAAATTCTGCTGCTGATACTCTATTTGACATAGCTGCAGCAATGTGGCGCGCTGCTCACACACCGTCATTGCTCCATCCGGCAAGGAGTATAAAGATGGGCTAATATAATAATATTATTACCGGAGGACCATAAATGTAGACAATTCCCGGATTCGCCGGCTCCTCGGGATTAGCGGTGACCTGCGTCTGGTAATAGTTAATTTCTTTCGCTTTCATTTGCAGATCTATTGAGCAGGTCCTTCGGAGGTACAATATAATTACACGGCACGCAGCGCGGCCACCGCCATCCATACATCAGGGACGGTGGCATTTGTCTCTCCACAGGTTGCAATTGATCTTGTGCCAAAGTGGCATAATGTGTCTTAGTCTGTTCACCGACTGAATGCGAAATGTCACCGCGTAGACGTGGCCGCCGCGTTTGCTGCATCGGGCTCATCTCTAAAACACACGAGACGCCGTCTCTCAGGCAAGATGCTCCGGTTACAAACATCATGGGGTTGAGGATGCACTGGGACTTGTAGTTCCACAATTGCCGTAGGCTTTAAGTTGCTTCTTTCTGATCAATAATTCAACTTTTAACAATCTGCAGAACGGATTTTAATTATTTTGCTTTACTGGTTTTGTTCCGATTTTGAGTCATTTTTTGTTATTCCCTCCAGTCACATCCAAAGCTGCTTTCAAAATTCATCTGGTTACCCTGGGAGACAGACAGCAACTCAGCTCCACCCCACGTGACCTAACAGCCGAGCTTTATACCTGTCATCTGAGCTCTCGCAATGTATTGCTCTCTGTAACTGTAAAGCAGCAGAATTCTGAATATGGCTTTGGAGGTGAACGGAGAATAAAATTTAAAAAAAATGTAAATAGGATCGGGAGGGGGTTTAGTCGTATTAACAATAGCTTTATATTTCTCCTCCAGCTTGAATCTGACCCCAGGTTTGGCCGATGATGGAAAACATAATACAACTGCAGTCTCAGGCCCCATTCAGATGGCCGTTATGCGTCCGAATTTTAGTGGCTGCAGGAATCGGACTCTTCGTGCTTCAAGTGAATTGAACTTAAATCATCGTAGGATTCTTATGATTTAATTTCGGTTCACTAAAACCGCAGGGAGTCCGGGTCATACGTCCGTAATACAGTCGATAAGAAGCGAATTATGGTCCCTGAACGGGTCCTTAGGTCGATTTCACACGAGTTCTATCAGTGCATTTATCTGTATGTACTACAGCCGCAAATCTAGGCTGGACCGCGGGACTTATGACCCAAACTAACAGCATCCTAGACCCCTAGTTCGGGTCATCAGACCCCCGGCTGGGTCAGGACTTGAGGCCATATATAGATATTACTTCCAATTCTTTGTTAGTATCGATTTTAGTCTTAAAATTTTGCCATCATTAAATCTGCCATCTTTTTGTCATGGTAAGGGATGTCTGTGATGTGTGTCAGTCTTCACTGTAGTTCTGGCATTCTATTCGTGAACCAGGCAATCAGGTATAGGTCCAGCCCATATAGTGGAGGTAATTATGGAAAATCACAGCAATGCCGCACCCCTGCCTGCAGTCTATAAAAATTTGCACAATAGCCTCCGCAGTCTGACCCTTCTGAAGTGTTTTTTTTGTGGCTATTGTCCTTGAAACCTATCTTGGCACAAAAAGCAATCAGCGCAGATTCCACTCCGCGTGATGTCACCTCCTTCACTTCAGGCACTTTACACAGTAAATATCCATATCAGGAATTATTTTCCTAGCAATCACTTGAAGATTGCAAGAAAGGAAAAAAAGCCCCAATGTTTAATCTCGGAGTGCAGAGATAATCTCTTCCTTCAGCTCCTTCCCGCATGACCATCATTTTTGTGAAGGGGTCGCGGGACCTCCTCACGTGTTTATGACCCCACCACCTGCCGGAGCATCCGTGGCGAGGCTGATGACTTCATCATGTCATATTTATATACGGCAGAGAGAGAAACGGGCCAGAAATAAATGAATTGGGATAAGGGATGGAAATCGGAGCCCGGCCTCTACCTTCCGTAACCATAGAAACGCTGCAACCTGCCGAGATGCTCGGTCTGATAGATGTCACCGCGCACCTTCCTCCGAACACACCGCCTCTCAGACACTTCATCTCCGGGATTTTTTTTTCTTTAACCCAAACCAAAAACTCATCTTTCCCCCTCCCGTCTACGCCGAAGCTCAACAGGAGATTTATCAACAATTCCCTTTCTGAGCACGTCCGCCCTGCTCACTCAGGGTATATATAATATTCATTTCATTTATCACATAACGCTGCAATTAAAAGTGATGGAAGCCGCGCTGCGTGCTGGCTCCGTAGACACGAGGACTGTGGTGTAGTATTGGGTTGCAGAAGCCGCAGTTGCAACGGGACCCTATGTCTTGAGGGCAACATGAGAACGGCCGGGTGACACGATAAATATCTTGTTAATTGCAAAATAGTAGTAGACACAGCTCTGATACACTTACTGTAACGAGCCAAGCACCTGTGTGTCCCTCACATGACCCTGTAACGAGCCGTGCACCTGTGTCCATCACATGACCCTGTAATGTGGCTGGCACCTGTGTGTCCATCACATGACCCTGTAACGAGCCGTGCACCTGTGTCCATCACATGACCCTGTAATGTGGCTGGCACCTGTGTGTCCATCACATGACCCTGTAACGAGCCGTGCACCTGTGTCCAGCACATGACCCTGTAACGAGCCGTGCACCTGTGTCCATCACATGACCCTGTATCGAGCCATGCACCTGTGTTCATCACAGGACCCTGTACGAGCCATGCACCTGTGTCCATCACATGACCATGTAACGAGCCGTGCACCTGTGTGCCCATCACATGACCCTGTACATGCCGTGCACCTGTGTCCATCACATGACCCTGTAACAAGCCATGCACCTGTGTCCTCATCACATGACCCTGTAACGAGCCGTGCACCTGTGTATCCATCACAAGACCCTGTAACGAGCCGTGCACCTGTGAGTCCATCACATCACCCTGTAATGAGCCATGCACCTGTGTGTCCATCACATGATCCTGTACAAGCCATGCACCTGTGTCCATCACATGACCCTGTAACAAGCCGTGCACCTGTGGCCCCATCACATGACCCTGTAACGAGCCGTGCACCTGTGTATCCATCACATGACCCTGTAACGAGCCGTGCACCTGTGTGTTTATCACATGACCCTGTAGCGAGCCGTGCACCTGTGTCCATCACATGACCTTGTAACGAGCCGTGCACCTGTGTGTCGATCACATGACCCTGTAACGAGCCGTGCACCTGTGTGCCCATCACATGACCCTGTAACAAGCCTAGCACCTGTGCCCCTCACTTGACCCTGTAACAAGCCGTGCACCTGTGTCCATCACATGACCCTGTAACGAGCCGTGCAGCTGTGTGTCCATCACATGACCCTGTAACGAGCCGTGCAGCTGTGTGTCCATCACATGACCCTGTAACGAGCCATGCACCTGTGTACCCATCACATGACCCTGTACATGCCATGCACCTGTGCCCATCCCATGACCCTGTAACAAGCTGTGCACCTGTGTCCATCACATGACCCTGTAACGAACCGTGCACCTGTGTATCCATCACATGACCCTGTAACGAGCCGTGCACCTGTGTGCCCATCACATGACCCTGTAACGAGCCATGCACCTGTGTATCCATCACATGACCCTGTAACAAGCCATGCACCTGTGCCCATCACATGACCCTGTAAGAAGCCGTGCACCTGTGTCCCCATCACATGACCCTGTAACGAGCCATGCACCTGTGTATCCATCACATGACCCTGTAACAAGCCGTGCACCTGTGTGTCCATCACATGACCCTGTAACGAGCCGTGCACCTGTGTGTCCATCACATGACCATGAACAGAATTGTATCCGCTGGAAGTGAACAATGAATGTTCCAAATGAATGACAACAAGCAGAGATCTTGAAAAACATTAATCTGCTAAAACCGGACAACCCCTTTAATTAGTTGTAATTAGTGCTGATATTTGCCATTGTTAAGTGTGTGAATCAGAAATGTTCCTCCTCTTTACTACTCGGTCAGATTCATCCGGAGGCCGGGAAATGCTGCAAAAAATCCCGATAACACTAAGATGGAGCGATCAAGAGAAAATTCTATTTTGTCTTGAGAAATCAACATACTTTTGGACCCTACTCAGGGTGTAGTTATAGGTAGTACAGAGGTAACACTCAGCACCGGGCCCTCGTGGCTGGGGGCCCAAAGTCCACATAACAAGTCACCAGTAATAGAAATGGTAGGTGGGGGCCTATTACAGATTTTGCATTGGGGCCCCGGGAGCTACAAGTTACGCCTCCAGTCATATCAGTCTCGTCCTCACTACATTGCCCCTACCTCTAGAGTAACTGCAAGTTGCGGCCCACCGGTGGGGGGGGGGGCTATGATTAAATCCCATTGGTTATGGTAAGGCCACACGTAGCGGCCGCCAGGTTAATGCTGCATGATTTTGGGGGTAAAACTGCTCTTTACTTGCAAATCCAAATCACCATTAACGAAACCGTGCCGATTTATGCAGATCTCCGCCACCCGGCGGCCTCTACGTGTGGCTCTGCCTCTAGTCAAGGGCATCAAATCCACTTTAATCTCCAGCAAACATATCTATAAGCACAATGTATAAAAACAATGGCGTAGTAACCATAAAGCCTGGCTACAACTGCCGCGTAGGGCCCGGAAGATGGGGATCCCAGCACTGACCCGCTCCACCCCAAATGACTTTGAATCTTCTACTTGGAGAGATGTTTGGGAGACCCGGTCCACCATTGTTCAATTGTCATCGCAAGGCGGAGAGGGGGGTATGGAGAAATAGGTTTCATGGAAGGTGGGTGCAGTCTACTGTGGATCTGCAGCGAGTGGGGGGGGGGGGTGGGGTGACATTTTGATTCAGTCACGGGGAACTCTTAAGGGTATGTTCACACGGCCAAATTTCAGACGTATACGAGGCGTATAATGCCTCGTTTTACGTCTGAAAATAGGGCTGCAATACGTCGGCAAACATCTGCCCATTCATTTGAATGGGTTTGCCGACGTACTGTGCAGACGACCTGTAATTTACGCGTCGTCGTTTGACAGCTGTCAAACGACGACGCGTAAATATACTGCCTCGGCAAAGAAGTGCAGGGCACTTCTTTGCCACGTAATTTGAGCCGTTCTTCATTGAAATCAATGAAGCACGGCTCAAGGTTTACGAGCGTCTCAGACGCCTCGTAAATTACGAGGAGGAGCTTTTACGTGTGAAACGAGGCAGCTGTTAACAGTCTGTCTTTTCACACGTAACTGCCTCTCAGCGTGTGAACATACCCTTAATCACTGCTCATATCTGTATAAACAGAAGAGACACTTATTAGGCAGCAAAGATAAGATAAAGATTAACCGAGATCAGAGTCATTTAATCACTGGTATTTGCTTTTCGGGTCTCTTTTCCTCTCGTATCTATAGAGCACAATTTACGTTTGCAGTAGAAGCCATAAAAGCCATTTACACGAGAACCCAGGTAACGGAGAACTGCGCCAAGTCAATCTCAGACTCAGTCGCTTTGATCTACCGGCACTCGTGAAGGATTATTTCTTAAATTCTGCCATTTGTGGCACTCCAAGACCACAGTTTCATACTGCGGAAAGCAATTCCGACTGTCAACGTCTACCATAGAGCTCCACAGACGATATTACTGCCTGCTCCCGAGTAGTAAAAAATTACTTATACCGTGTAAGAAAATCCATTCACTTGGAATAATTTATTAAACAGGAGCTTGAACACTTCCCAAATTCAGCAGTAAATTTAGTGCACGTCACAGATCATGTTTCCCCTCATTCGAGGAGAGAAGTCTTCTCGTTTGATTAATTCAAATTAGTCAATTGGTTATGTTTAAAGAGATCCTTTAAAGAGGGTAGTCCTAAAGGTGACTTAAAGAGGGTAGTCCTAAAGATGACTTAAAGAGCGTAGTCCTAAAGGTGACTTAAAGAGCGTAGTCCTAATATAAAGGATCTGCCAGACACAGCTTCTGTGTCGACGCCCGTGAGTAATCAGTCTGCACCTGCTCCTAAGTCTGAGAGAGTGACACGATCTTCTACCAGTCAGGCTGGGAGGCTGAGGAGTGGGAGAGCCTATCACAGCCTGGCCAGACGGAGCTAGCTCCCGCCCTCTGTCTATTTATACCTGCATTTCCTGCTCCTCCTTTGCCTGTGATTCTGTCTGTTTCCTGGCTCTGCTGCTGCTGCTTGAACATTTTGTCCTCTGCTTCATTTTGACCCTGGCTTTACTGACAAGTGACAGCCAGCACGGTTTTACAAAGGACAGAAGCTGTCAAACCAACCTGATTTGTTTTTATGAAGAGGTAAGCAGAAGCCTAGACAGAGGGGCCGCTGTGGATATAGTGTTTTTGGACTTTGCAAAGGCATTTGACACTGTCCCTCATAGACGTCTAATGGGTAAATTAAGGACTATAGGTTTAGAAAATATAGTTTGTAATTGGATTGAGAATTGGCTCAAGGACCGTATCCAGAGAGTTGTGGTCAATGATTCCTACTCTGAATGGTCCCCAGTTATAAGTGGTGACCCCAGGGTTCAGTGCTGGGACCACTATTATTCAACTTATTTATTAATGATATAGAGGATGGGATTAATAGCACTATTTCTATTTTTGCAGATGACACCAAGCTATGCAATATAGTTCAGACTATGGAAGATGTTTGTGAATTGCAGGCAGATTTAAACAAACTAAGTGTTTGGGCGTCCACTTGGCAGATGAAGTTTAATGTAGATAAATGTAAAGTTATGCATCTGGGTACGAAAAACCTGCAAGCATCATATGTCCTAGGGGGAGCTACACTGGGGGAGTCACTTGTTGAGAAGGATCTGGGTGTACTTGTAAATCATAAACTAAATAACAGCACAATGTCAATCAGCTGCTTCAAAGGCCAGCAAAATATTGTCGTGTATCAAAAGAGGCATGGACTCGCGGGACAGGGATGTAATATTACCACTTTAGGGTATGTGCACACACACTAATTACGTCCGTAATTGACGGACGTATTTCGGCCGCAAGTACCGGACCGAACACAGTGCAGGGAGCCGGGCTCCTAGCATCATAGTTATGTACGATGCTAGGAGTCCCTGCCTCGCTGCAGGACAACTGTCACGTACTGAAAACATGATTACAGTACGGGACAGTTGTCCGGCAGCGAGGCAGGGACTCCTAGCATCGTATATAAGTATGATGCTAGGAGCCCGGCTCCCTGCACTGAGTTCGGTCCGGAACTTGCAGCCGAAATACGTCCGTCAATTACGGACGTAATTAGTGTGTGTGCACATACCCTTACAAAGCATTAGAGGCCTCATCTAGAATATGCAGTCCAGTTCTGGGCTCCAGTTCATAGAAAGGATGCCCTGGAGTTGGAAAAAATACAAAGAAGAGCAACGAAGCTAATTAGGGGCGCGGAGAATCTAAGTTATGAGGAAAGATTAAAAGAACTAAACCTATTTAGCCTTGAGAAAAGAAGACCTAAGGGGGGACATGATTAACTTATATAAATATATTAATGGCACATACAAAAAATATGGTGAAATCCTGTTCCTTGTAAAACCCCCTCAAAAAACAAGGGGGCGCTCCCTCCGTCTGGAGAAAAAAAGGTTCAACCTGCAGAGGCGACAAGCCTTCTTTACTGTGAGAACGGTGAATCTATGGAATAGTCACCGCAGGAGCCGTCACAGCAGGGACAGGAGATGCTGCAAAAAAGGCTTAGATAATTTCATAGAACAAAAAAATATTAACTGCTATGTGTAGAAATTTTTTACTTCCCCTTTCCCATCCCTTGGTTGAACTTGATGGACATGTGTCTTTTTTCAACCGTACAAACTATGTAACTATGTAACTATGACAATTCTCCTGCCCTGCGTTTGGTACCTCGTACACTCCTGGTTTGACTCGGCTCGTTCACTACTCTTGTTGCTCACGGTGTTGCTGTGGGCAACTGCCCCATTTCTCTAACTTCTGTGTACCGTTGTCTGTTTGTCTGTCGTGCACTTATTGAGCGTAGGGACCGTCGCCCAGTTGTACGCCGTCGCCTAGTACGGGCCGTTGCAAGTAGGCAGGGACTGAGTGGCGGGTAGATTAGGGCTCACCTGTCTGTCTCCCTACCCCATCATTACACCTAAAGGTGACTTAAAGAGGGTAGTCCTAAAGGTGACTTAAAGAGGGTAGTCCTAAAGGTGACTTAAAGAGGGTAGTCCTAAAGGTGACTTTCAGAAGGTAGTCCTAAAGATGACAAAGAGGGTAGTCCTAAAGGTGACTTTTATGTCAGTCAAGTTGGCGGAGGTCTAGCAGCTGAGACACAGATGGGTCAGGAGAACAAGCTAATCCCAGTCCTGACTCTCGACAGTTGGCCATGAAGTTATGGAAACACTTGATGGAAGGCCGTTGAAGACTGTGAAGTCAACCCCTCCAGCAACACACCGGACAGTGATTGGCTACTGAAGTAAGGGCTCCATACACAAGCACCTCCAAAGAGTCTTGTCCAACACTGTCATTCCCTCCCCATCAGTCACCATCCACCAAGTGGAGCCGACCGTGATTGTTTAAGATGTCTAATCCATTTATTAGCAGATATCTGTTGGGTCCTGGGCTTGGAAATGATTATTTTTTATCTGGTGCCGTGTGAGCTTTAAGATGGAACACCGGAGCCTGTTATGTGGGGGACAGGGCAGAGTTATGATGAAGACAATTGCATGCACCACGCCACATCTTCTGGAGTCCGAGAAAACAATGACGGCTTGCTCCATCCCTCCAGCTACTTCCGTCAAAATTTTTTATCAGTTCCTTTTCACCTACATTAAATCACAAGGCCTCGGGAGAGAATTCAGGAGGATTTTGTGGTTTCCTTTCTCAATTATATCATCATTTTCAATTCTTGATGGAATATTTGCAGGAAATCCTACCTTGCAAACCGTCTATTTTTAGCAGGAATCTTAAAATGCCAAATCAATAAAACTGTTGTTTTCTCGAGTTGTGGATTCCCCTCTCTGCCGCGAGAGCACAGAACGGGGCCCGCGTGGAGCGCAGTATGATATGCATAAACAAGTTACACTCCATTTGTCCTCATTAAACATCCTCTTTGATGTCTAATTGTCTGTTTTTATCAGGCGTGACTGTCAGGGAGCGGAATTCCACTTGTCCCCTGAGAGGACCAAGGAAAGACTCCGTTACATCAGTTTCTCGGGAGAAGGATGGAGCGATGTATAAATAATAAAAGCCGACAAGACTCAAACAGGAAGCCTCCGACTAATGAGGACAGCTGCCAAACTTTACTTTATTATAAGTTTTGCAAAGAAAGAGGGAACAATTTTCTCTACTGGGTATTTACAGCAAGTCTACAGTCCGCTGAGCGACCTACAGGATCAAGTGCTCAAGTCGATTCCAATGCTTGAAGACCATATAAATAACCTGCCTCTGGAATGTTCCGACTTGTGTTCGCTTTCCAGTCTTCTTAATGGAGTGTTGATGATTTCCATGATCATCTCCATCCATCTTGTTGCCGGTTGTCCTCTTCTACTTCCCTTCATTTCTTTAGAGTATCATTGTCTTCTCCAGTTGGCGGAGTCTTCTAATAATACAAGCAGAACATAAAGCTTCAGGCTGATCATTGGAAGGTTCAGATGATCTGGTCAATGACCAACATCTTTGTCTTGCTGGCCGACCACCGGTTTCTCAAAACTCTACCAAGTATAACTACCTAGTGCAATAATCTGGGTCTTCTCATAATATGTCCAGAATAAAGTTCCATCGGGTCGATCAGGCTTCAACTGGAAGGTTCAGATGATCTGGTCAAGACTTTACTGGTTCATCTTCCATGTCGAAACTTCCAGGCATAATTGTCCAGTTTGTTCTCCTAATATATCCAAAAACAGAGGTTGAGGTTCGGGCTCTGTTCAGCCACTCGAGTTCCTCCACAACAAACTCCTTAACCCAATGTCATTCTCGAGCTCGCTGTTTGCACAGGGTCGCAGTCATGCTGGAACAGGAAAGGTCCGAACCCCAAACTGAAACCACAAAGTTGAAAGCCACAATGGTGTAAAGTGTCTTTGTATAAATTTTTCATTATTCGGCGGCTCCGCTCTGTGAGTTACGTGGTCTACCGCTTCGCAGCTGAGCTGTTGTTACTCCTAGACGATTCCACTTCACAATACTAGCACTTACAGGGGACTGGGGAAGATCAGAAATGTTACAACTTGACTTGTGGTAGAGGTGGCATCCTATGACAGTGCCATGGGTAAAGTCACTGAGCTCTTCAGTACAACCCATACTACTAGCAATGTTTCTCTATGGAGATGACATGACTGTGTGCTTGATTTTATGCACCCGTTTGTTATTGCTTAAACACCTGAACTCAATAATTAGAAGTATCCACGTACTTTTGGCCATATGATGGACCATTCGTGAGCCCCATATGTGCGCCTGGCGCTATCATAGGCACCATTTATGAATACGTTCTTGTCTACACTGTTTTATTTTCATTACTTTCTATATTTTGCCTTAAAAATGAACAGATCTCAGCAGAGGAAAATAGAAAAACCCTTCACCCAACATACACGTTCTACAAAAAAGATCAGATAGGTAGGTGGCTGATTCGCAGACCTGCTGCCATACCAGGGGCTCCGGAGGTATGATGGCCCACTGCCCTTCCCCAAGCACTGCATTCCAATTTTTGGAGTTTGGGAGAGGGATGTTCCTGTGTTGGATTCTGCTTATTGGGCAAGTTCACACAGGGGGGATAAGCTGCATAAAAGGTACACAGCATATCCGTCCTGTTGCGAGCAGGGAGTTCCGGATGAAAAACCGCTCCAAGTTGTGGTGCAGTTTTTCGCAGGGAACGTCCACTGCGGAAATCCTGCAATGAAAGAAAAGATGGATATTCTTACCATGGCAAAACGTCCTGCAGCCCTGGGATGATGTTTCATCCCATGTGACCGCTGCAGCCAATCACATCGGATGAAGCATCATCCCAGGAGGCCGGCCTGGATGAAGAAGCACCGAATTCTGGGTAAGTATAAGATGTTTTTTTTTCCTGAGTTGCGATTTTTGTTTCTTTTCCAGCGCAATAATCTCAACATCTGCTATTTGTTGCGGGTTTTACTTCCACATTGAATTCAATGTGGAAAACCCGCAAATAAGCGATTGCGCAAATACAATTGACATGCTGCGGATTTAGAAACCGTACGGCTGGTCAATTTCTGAACGTTTTTTTCCGCTCAGCATTTACGCAGCGTGTGGAGATTGGTTTAAATCTCATCCACTTTGCTGCTACTGTATTATGCAGCCGATTTTCCGCAACAAGATCTGTTGCGGAAAAGTCGCAGTATTTACGCTCCTCCGCTCGCCGAGGAATCCCTGGGCACAGCGTCCATATATGGACAGCGACGTCAGTGGCTACAGATTCAGCGGAATCCATGTTGCCGATGATCTGGCCGGGGATTCCGCTACTAGAGGAAACCCCTGAGGTCACTGTCCATATATGGACATTGAGGTAAGGGGCTCCTCCTGGAGCGGAATCCCAGGCCAGAGTCGGCAACGTGGATTCCGCTCAAGGAGTAGCCACTGACGTCACTGTCCATATATGGACAGTGACATCAGGGTTTCCCTCTAGGAGCGGAATCCCCGGCCTATTCTCTGGCTGGAGATTCTGCTCCGAGAGGGCGTCCCAATGGCGCTATCTACAAGGCAGGTATGGCACTATTGAGGGGCAAATTCTACAGGGGATACTGTGTTGCTATCTACAAGAACACTGTGTCACTATCTACAAGGGCAGTGGCACTTGGGGCAGCTAGGGGGCATTATACTGTATGGGGCATTATGCTGTATGGGGGGCAGCTATGGGGAAATATACTGTATGGGGCAGCTATGGGGGCATTATACTGTATGGGGGTATCTGTATGGGCATTATACTGTATGGGGCAGCAATGTGGGAACTATGCTGCATGGGGGCAGCTATGGGGAATTATGCTGTTTGGGGGAATTTGTTTGGGCATTATACTGCATGGGGGCATCTGTGTTGGCATTATAGTGTATGGGGGCATCTATGAGGCATTATACTGTATGGTGGCAGCTATGGGGGCATTATACTGTATGGTGGCAGCTATTTGGTATTATACTAGGTGGCAGACACTATGGGAGCATGATACGGTGTGGGCTAAACCGGGTGCATATGGGCGGAGATTGGGTGGGATTAGAGGCGTGGCTTAAAAGTAAAAAAAAAAAACATTTGCCGTGACGCATCGTTGTCCCTCTTTCTGATACTTGAAAGTTGGAAGGTGAAGTGTCGGGTTTCTTAGTATCTGTCATCTTGAGTCAATCTTCAAGTATTTCCAAATATGACACTCGATTTTCCACACGCCCTCATTTACCAGAGGAAAAGTCAGGACTTGTTACCACCGGTGACGGTTCAGACAAACATTAGGTGAGTTAGGTGTCAACACAAGAAATTAAAAGCTGCTCATGACTAAGGAGCAGATGTTAGATGTTGCACGGCGCGGTGGGGAATGGTGTGTACCCAGTGACTAGATAGGAGAAGACAGTGTCAACTGAGGTCACGGCGTACGTGTGAAACGTGTTAATATAAAATGTATAATGTTGGTGGAAGCGAGAGGTGAAATGACGGCAAAGCATCAGATGGCGCTCGGCACTTCAGATTCATCAGGATAATGTGCGATACGGCGAGATCGTCAAAGGACTCGAGCACCTTCACTGCAGATTACAGATAATGGACAGCTCTCGAGACCGTAGTCATTTATTAGTGAGTAGGTCTAATATACGCGGTTGATCTCTGGCAGCGCAATCACACCCCGGTGGAGTGTCGCCTGCTAAAAAAATTATAGGGGTTTTCCAGGAGTTTAAAAAATTAGCCTGACAGTAAGAAATGGGATAAAATAAAAGAAATAACCAATATTTGCCTGTCATAATCCCCCGCCGTTACAGCGACAGCGCTCTGGAGTTCCCCGCCGCTCCAGTGATGATGTGCCGTATATCCACATGACCGCAGCAGCCAATCACTGGTCTCAGCCGTGATGATATCATGTACAGCACAAGTGATTGGCTGCAGCGTCATCACTACCGGACAAGTAAACAAATATTGGCGTGAACCAACGGCGGGGGATTTAACGAGCGAGTATTGGTTATTTTTTTATTTTATCCCATTTCCTAATGTCAGAATAATTTTTTAAACTCCTGGAAAAAAAACAAACACACCCAAAATATAACTGTGGTCAACCCCAATATATCACTCCCCTACGTCATATCTGCTGTATTTACGCTACGTGTGAACTCAAAGGGGTTCCAGGAAGCTGAGATATGGGGAGCTGTTTGGAGGGGTCTTCACACACGAAACCTGAAAAGGAGGGGGGGGGGTGTACTTAAAGGAATATTCCCATCATCCACAGAATATGCCATAAATGTCTGATAGGTGCGGGTCCCGTCCAGGGGATGATTGGAGAGGTGGCTGCGCACATTGAGGACATGCATTTTCCTGATAGGTGTGAGATCCGCAGCTATCAGACATTTATAGCATATCCTGTGAATACCCCATAAATACCTGTGATGGGAATATCCCCCTTAACCCTCAAAATCCTAGCCGAGCCAGCTGTGATATGGGGTGCTGTGTGGAGAGACCCTCACACTAAAGAGCGTCTTTGGCTGACATTGTGGTCAATATTCCATGTATATGTATCGTGAAAAATACAAACTCGTCCCCCAATATACAAGCCCTCTATACGGCTACGGCAACAGTCAGATATAAAAGTCAGGACTCTTGGAATGCGTGAAAAAATTAGCTGCGTTCATAGCGCCAAAACGGCTTAATTTAATGTGTTCCAGCCCCCATTGTTTTAAACTTGCCGTTCGAACAGTGGCAAATACAATGGACCCCAGTATAAGGCTCTGTCCATGATATCTATAACCACGACGCAGCGCTTGATCCGTCATACGAGATGCCATCGGCGCCCGACAGACCCCATTGACCTATAACAGGGTCCACTGGGTTCCATTGTTGTGACGGGGAGAGTAGCGCTGCACGCAATATTATTCTTCCTATTAAATCTGATGGAAACTGCGATACATACTGTATGTCAACAGATTAGGGGGTCCCCTGCACGCCATTTGGCTTTCTCATACGACGCTTTCAGCACCGCGTCATGGCTTATTTGTATGCATGGAAGCCATGATGCCGATGTCAACCACTCTGCTACCCGCTACATCTCTCCGCTCATACCTACCAACCGTCCCAGATTCAGCGGGGCAGTCGAGGATTCCGGGTGTTGTCCCGCTGTCCCGGGCAGCCAGGGGTATGTTCCGCTGTCAACTATATCTGAGTCCTCAGGACGCAGCTACAGTTTAACCCAATGCTGGAGCAAGGAACTGTCAGCTCCCTGCTTCAGCATTAGTTCAGAGCGGAGGAGCAGAGGGAGCTTCTCCGCTTGCCGAGGACTCCCCGGGCACAACTCTACTTTAAGTACTGTGCCCGGGGAAGCTCTTGAAGTAGAGCTGGGTGATTAATTGAATTAATTTGATTAATTCACCCTCAGGGGCTCTCACGATTCCATTTTTTAACAAAATTGTTGAATTGATTCTTTAGTGCCGCTGTGCTGCAGGAGGAAGCTCTGCCCCGCCGCCTCGTCACTGCCTGGTCTGCCCCGCCGTCTCGTCACTGCCTGGTCTGCCCCGCCGCCTCGTCACTGCCTGGTCTGCCCCGCCGCCTCGTCACTGCCTGGTCTGCCCCGCCGCCTCGTCACTGCCTGTTCTGCCCCGCCGCCTCGTCACTGCCTGGTCTGCCCCGCCGCCTCGTCACTGCCTGGTCTGCCCCGCCGCCTCGTCACTGCCTGGTCTGCCCCGCCGCCTCGTCACTGCCTGGTCTGCCCCGCCGCTTCGTCACTGCCTGGTCTTCCCCGCCGCCTCCTCACTGCCTGGTCTGCCCCGCCGCTTCGTCACTGCCTGGTCTGCCCCGCCGCCTCCTCACTGCCTGGTCTGCCCCGCCGCTTCGTCACTGCCTGGTCTGCCCCGCCGCCTCGTCACTGCCTGGTCTGCCCCACCGCTTCGTCACTGCCTGGTCTGCCCCGCCGCCTCGTCACTGCCTGGTCTGCCCCGCCGCTTCGCCACTGCCTGGTCTGCCCCCATCTGTCTCTGCTTCCTCATGGAACTGCTGTTCTGTACTGAACAAAATGATACAATACAGAATAGCGGTTCCCGCGAGGAAGCAGAGACTCCTAGTATATAGCCACACCGCCCCATTGTAGATAGCAACCCCCTACCTTGTAGATCGCAACCCCCCTCCCTTGTAGATCACAACCCCCCTCCCTTCATTGTAGATCGCGCCACTAGGAGCTGAATCCCTGGTTTAAAGCGTCGACAATCTGCTTGGAGATTCAGCTCCTAGTGGCAGCTTCAGCGGCACGATCTACAAGGGAGGGGGTGCTGCGATCTACAAGGGAGGTGGGCTGCTATCTGCTTGAGGGTGTGGCACTATCTACATTGGCACTGTGGCACTATATTGGGGGAGTGGCACTATGTGGGCACTGTATGTGGCACTGTCACTATATGTGGGCACTGTGGCACTATCTACAGGGACATTGCGCCACTTTCTAAATTATTTTTTTAACGGCCATGAAAAAACGGACAGACAGACTAGAAATGGATGAGAATTTGGAGACACTGATGCAAAATCGACATGAAAAACTGACAATTGATCAGTTTTCAATGGCCATTTTTTTCTCACAGTCGTTTGGAGTGGCCTAAATGACTGATGCCAGGAGTCCCGTTCACATGTACCGTGTCTGGGCTGGGAAATCACATGGATAATTTTTTACGGTCGTGTGAATCGGGCCTTAATGTCATTCATTTAACACCCCATGGTGGGGCCGGTAGTGACAGGGTCCTGCTCAGAATTCAGACACCGTAATGTGATCTCGCCCCAGAGTGACTGCTCAGCGCTATCTGCCCGGCCCTGCTGCTATTTACACTGCTCTCGTCTGCAATGTCGGAGTCCGGCTGAGGGGGTGACGGGCAGAGGGGGATGTTAGTGCACTCAGTATATAATGGATTATAGATTCTGTTAACCTGTTCCCTGCCGGGAACACAGAAGTTATAATTAGATAGACATTTTTCCAATTGTATTTATGATTTAAAAAAAAGTATTTGCAGAGCTTAAAAGTTGTGAAGTTACGTACAATAATTATAGCAATATATGAAGTTATTTATATAGAGAAAATTTATTCAATTATCTCTTGGTATTACTGATAAATCAGAAAAAAAATAAGAAAAATCGAGATTCAAATTGAAAATTGTCCAAAAAATATATCAAAATTTTTTTTTTGGGGTAAAATCGCCCAGCCCTACCTTGAAGTCACTGTCCATATATGTACAGTGACATCAGGGGTACCCTCTAGGAGCGGAATCCCCGGCCTATGCTCTGGCTGGGGAATCCACTCCTAAAGGGAGTCCCAATGGCGCTATCTACAGGGAACGGTGGCCATATATTCAAGGGGGTTGTGGCACTGTCTACATGGGCACAGTGGCACTATATAGGGGCAATAGCTACATGGGCACAGTGGCACTATATTGGGGCAATAGCTACATGGGCACAGTGGCACTATATAGGGGCAATAGCTACATGGGCACAGTGGCACTATATAGGGGCAATAGCTACATGGGCACAGTGGCACTATATAGAGGCAATATCTACATGGGCACAGTGGCACTATATAGGGGCAATAGCTACATGGGCACAGTGGCACTATATAGAGGCAATATCTACATGGGCACAGTGGCACTATATAGGGGCAATAGCTACATGGGCACAGTGGCACTATATAGAGGCAATATCTACATGGGCACAGTGGCACTATATAGGGGCAATATCTACATGGGCACTGGCACTAGGGACTGCTAAGCAATATACTGTATGGAAGCATTATACCATATGGGGGCATTATGCTGTATGGTGGCAGCTATGGGGGCATGATACTGTGTGGACTGAACCGGGGGTGTATGGGCGGGGATTGGGTGGGATTAGAGGCTACGCACGCCGGATCGGTTGTCCCTCTTTGTGATACTTGGAAGTTGGGCGGTACGCTGCCTGTTTTTTGTTTTTACAAATGGCGCGACCTTGGCAGCCAATCAGTGCAGAGTGCGATGATTTTTTTGTCCGTAGTGACGTCACAGTGGCGTACATCGACCTCTGATCGCTGTGCTGTGTACGAATGCGTTTTTATTATTGAAATTAATAAAGAAAACCTGGAGAAAAAAAAATGTTCATTCAGTTCGCACTGTGTTTATAGTATTTTATACACGTAGCCGCCTAGACTGTGCGGGAAATGAGACAATACAGAATACTCCACCTGCGCTTACATATATACACATATATATATGGAGCGTATATAGTAATGGAGGGAGGACCGGAGCTGCTCTCTTCCTTTACTTCATGGATCCCCGCCAGTTATCGGAGCTGTCAGGACTTTGCCCCCTGGCTCAGTGCACAGTACAGGCCGCGGCCTAGCTCCTCCCGCACATCCCCGGACTTTCCTGACAGCCGCACCTCGTCCTGCACCGCCCCCTCACCCGCCTGGTGCGCACCGGAGCCGCTCTCCCTCCATCCCCAGCTCGATGCCGCCGCCATTACGCTTCGCAGCCAATATCTCCTGGTTATTCCAGGACATTCCCGACCTCCCCGGGAGGATCACAGCTGCGGCCCGGGCCGGCTTCCAGGCGGTGGAGGTGGCCTGGCCCTATGCCGCTGATCTCGGGGCGATGAGTGCCGCTCTGAGGAAGAATAACGTGGAGCTGGTGCTGATTAACACTCCTGCAGGTGACTCTGTGTAAACATGGCGTTTGGGGGCTGCTGTGTGTTGCTAGGTTACAGGACGGTAGGCGCCATTTTTAATTTGCGCCATTTTCTTCGGTTTGACGCTAATTGATCACATAACTTATATTTACGGGAAGGTGTCCGGGCCGTATAAAGCTGTCCTTTTTTTTTATTTTACGGACCGTGCTGCCATACTTTATAATGGAAGCACGCGTGACTGTCCGCGGCCAGCCGTGCCCTTAAATACCGTGATTACGGGCATGGGGCCTAACTTCTTCTGTTACGGAATATTTTGCGCGGTAGTGGGCGACGTTTGGAGAACGTTGGTAAATCAGTTTCCTTGGCGCCGCTATAAAGCCACGTCTATTTTTCAGCACAGTTGGCAATTTTTTTTACGTCTGTAAATATGGGGCGGCCATCATCAATATCGCGATCAATTTGAACGCTATTTTCTAGACAGAGATTTCAGGAAAATTGGCGTCTCATTGCGTTAATTTTCTCACCAATTGAGTGAGTTTAGTATTGTGTGGTCTGGTTCCCATTCACTGACAGTAAGCAGAGATACAAAGTCACAGAACTTTTCATTATACAATGAATATGTGACGGCCGGGGAGGTCGGTGTCGTGTCTGGATCATTGGATGCTGGATAATTGAAATCCTTATTTTTTCAGAATTCTTGCGTTGTAAATTCGATCGTTCAGAAAATCGGCGCCATGTCAGCAGCGTGTAATATAAATCTGCCTGTACGTATCAGACCCGACCACACCTGCGGTAACGTGGCGTTCACTATTTGCGTCACTATGTCCCTTATAGGAGAATCTAACAAATCGGCTGTATGCTATAATGAGATTATCCTTATGGCGCAATAGTGCAGTTACTTAGCCACACCCCTAAAAAACGGTTAACTAAATATGGCGCTTATTATGTGAAGTCATTGCGCGATTTCTCTCAACAGCGGCTGAAATTCAAAATGGCTACTACGGTAGGGGAAAATTAACGTACAAACTAATAGGCTCACGTGCTGCGGCGCCTCCGGTCGGACATTTTTGTATTTAGACATTTTACTAATAAATCCTCATTGCAAAAACGGAAAATCCTTCTTCTGTGCAGGAGACGTGCCGGCCAGGGAACTGGGGCTCGCTGCTTTACCCGGGATACAAGATGAATTCCGCGCCGGTCTGGACCAGGCAGTTACTTGGGCTCGTGACTTGGGCTGTAAAAGGTAACTGGAGGGTTATAATATTTTTTCATAATTACATCCTGTATTTATACTCCAGAGCTGCACTCACTATTCTACATGCATCAAAGCTGAAATCTCCCAGCATTCCTTGCGTGTTCAGCATCTGCACAGAGCTCTGATGAGTTTCTTTGTACGGGGCCTGAGGTAGTCATCTGATATGGGAAAAACAAACTGACCCTGCATTATAGGAGCTCAGCTTAGCTGTTAGGGTGTGTCTGTCCACAAGCCTGCTGACTGTTTCCAATAACAACCAGCAAACTAGAGAATACAGCTCTGGAGTATAATACAGGATGTAACTCAGGATCAGTACAGGATAAGTAATGTAATGTATGTACACAGTGACTCCACCAGCAGAATAGTGAGTGCTGCTCTGGAGTATAATACATGATATAACTCAGGATCAGTGCAGGATAAGTAATGTAATGTATGTACACAGTGACTCCACCAGCAGAATAGTGAGTGCAGCTCTGGAGTATAATACAGGATGTAACTCAGGATCAGTACAGGATAAGTAATGTAATGCATGTACACAGTGACTCCACCAGCAGAATAGTGAGTGCTGCTCTGGAGTATAATACAGGATATAACTCAGGATCAGTGCAGGATAAGTAATGTAATGTATGTACACAGTGACTCCACCAGCAGAATAGTGAGTGCAGCTCTGGATTATAATACAGGATATAACTCAGGATCAGTACAGGATAAGTAATGTATGTACACAGTAACTCCACCAGCAGAATAGTGAGTGCAGCTCTTGAGTATAATACAGGCTGTAACTCAGGATCAGTACAGGATAAGTAATGTAATGTATGTACACAGTGACTCCACCAGCAGAATAGTGAGTGCAGCTCTGGAGTATAATACAGGAGGTAACTCAGGATCAGTACAGGATCAGTAATGTATTGTATGTACACAGTGACTGCACCAGCAGAATAGTGAGTACAGCTCTGGAGTATAATACAGGGTGTAACTCAGGATCAGTACAGGATAAGTAATGTAATGTATGTACACAGTGACTCCACCAGCAGAATAGTGAGTGCAGCTCTGGAGTATAATACAGGAGGTAACTCAGGATCAGTACAGGATCAGTAATGTATTGTATGTATACAGTGATTCAACTCTTAGATCATTGTCTAATGAAGACTTTTGCAACTTTCTAAAAAAAAAGTCTTTCAGTTCCCCATTTTTTAAGATCTCTGCTTGCTGTCAGATAATCTAATAAAAAAATGCAAAATCACATGTACTGAGATGCAGTTTTTCCACTGTGGCCTAAGGGAATGTTCCCACCATACACATTGAAGTTTGGGATAAACAGGGATTTAAAATAACAGTGCACCCGAAAAACTGGGCTGCTCCAATTGGCAGCACTGACCTTTCCTGTGGGCGTCCTCTCTTACAGGATCCACGTCATGGCAGGGCGGGTACCAGCAGGCGTTGACAGGGCAACTATTGAGAAAGAGATGGAACAGACGTTCATAGAGAACCTGAGATATGCAGCCGATATATTAAACCAGGTAAATGTGGGGTTAAGACTTGTCACCAGCCCGGGGTATGATGGGGGCCGACACGTCAATGTCACCCCCCCATAAAATGCAGAATTACAGCAGTACAGCCTGTATTCACTATTCTGCAGCTTCAGAGCTTAAATCTCCCAGCATTCTCTGCTTGTCCAGTGTCTGCACAGAGCGTGCTCTGGTGATTTGCATTCTGGGAAGTGTAGTCTTTACTCCAGGCTCCGCACACTTATCTGATGTGGGAAAAACTAACTGCCCGCCCCCCCCCCCCCTGCATTATATCATCTGAGCTAAGCTGCAAGACTGTCTCCGATGATAAGCTTGCTGACTGTTTCCAATAGCCATCAGCAGAATGGTGAGTGTATACGATATGATATGTATGTTATGTACAAAGTGACAACTGTTCATGTAGAATCTTTCTATAAACTGTAAAACCGAGATCAGACGGGGACAATGACTTTAAAGATAGAAAGCAAATAAGAAATTTTAAATTGGGAGGGGGGTGTGGATACTTTTTCGATGTGCTGTGTCCTGTCCCCGGTGTAACCTTCACTTCTCTCTCAGGCTGGGATGGTCGGTCTTATTGAACCTATAAACTGCCGCATCTCGGAGCCCAGGTATTTCCTAAACACCCCGCAGCAGGGTAAGTGAGAATCCGGCGGGTTATGATTTTCTGGCTTTTTAAAGCGAATGTTACGTTTTAATATCGTCATTTTCAGGTCCAAGATGCTTTGCTGTTTTTTATTTAGTTTCTCTGATACAAATCTCCAAATCCCCTGCATAGAATAAATGATACAATTCTGTCTGCCTGCAGTCACCACTAGAGGGAGCTCAGGATATCTTATTAAAGGGGTTGTACCACAAAACACATGTATCCCCTATCCACAGGATAGGGGATACATGTGTGATCGCTGGGGGTCTGACCGCTGGGATCCTCAACGATAAGGAGAATGGGGTACTGAGAGTCCCCCGAAGTGCTCCATGAGACGCATGGGACTTCCGGGGTCTGTGTCTGGCAGCTCCATAGAAATGAATGGAGCACTGCTCGGGCTTGTGCGCGTGCGTGACTGGCGCTCCATTCATTTCTATGGAGCTGCTGGACACACAAGCCGGACACAGACCCCAGAAGTCCCAAGCTTCTCATTAAAGGAACAGTGTCATCACAAATTATTTTTTAATATGTTAAAGATGTTAGTGCTTTATTAAAAACGTTTATATTTATTTGTGTGTTTGTGTTTTACTTTTTCTTATTTTTACACTTTTTCTTCCCTATGGGGGCTGCCATTTTTTGTTCCATTTCTGTATGTGTCGATTAACGACACATACAGACATGGAATACGGCAGCCACAGTCCCATAGGGACTGCGAACGGCTCCCGTCCCATTCACTTGTGTGTACGGCGTCTGTGTGGGAACTTCAGGGTACTCTCGGTGATCCCTGAGGGTCCCAGCGGTCGGACCCCCAGCGATCACACGTGTATCTTGCGGATAGAGGATACATGTGTTTTGTATATTAATATTATATAGTATAATATATTAACAGTATTTAGTCAGCTCCCCCTAGTGGTGGCTGCAGGTAGACAGAATTTCATCATCTAAGGCCCCATGCACACGGCCGTGCTCGTAATCTCGGACCGCGATTGCGAGCACGGCCGGCTGTCTGTATTTTCGGCCCGTGCTGTGACATGTCCCATCTTTTGCGTTACACTTCTACGGCCCGGACACTTTCCTGTAAACCAACGGGCAGGTGGGTCCGTAATTGCGGTCTGCAATTACGGATGATTTTTACAGTCGTGTGCACGGCGGCCTCAGTCTATGTGGAGGATTTGGCGCTCTTTGTCAGGAAAACTGAGCAGCTCCGACAGATGTGAAGTTATATAATGGAATCTCTGATCTATTTATATATAATAATATAATTTGCTGCTCCAGGGAGGACATTTCCTTTAAGTTTGGATGTATTTTGTTTCTTCCAGGGGCCTTGATCTTAGAGAAAGTGGGGAGACCCAATCTGAAGATGCAGATGGCAAGTATGAGAGACCCGGCCGCTGGAGCAGATTCCATTATCAGAGGCGACTGGTCACACAGGGCAGATTTACTGCAGATTTTGCATGAATTTTTTTTAAGCCCAAACCAGAATTGGACCCAAGAGAGCCGACCTATAAGGCCTTCCTGTAGATATTTCTTCTTTTTTGGTTCCGTTCCGGGTTTTGGCTTCAAAAATAATGGCAAAATTTGCAGCAAATCTGCGCTTTGTGGCCAAGGCCTTGGTATCATAGCTGATAATTATCATTAGTGATTGTTAACGCTGTTTCATTGTTTGGATCGTTAATGATCATCGCTTCATCTATGGACGGCTGCGACCGCCTGCCTGCGGCGTCTTCATAACCGGAAGTTTGTTTTTTTTTGTCGCAGGATCTTTATCATTGGCAGATAATGGACGGAAATCTCACTGAGAATATTAAGACGTATTTTCCGCTGATCGGTGAGAATAACGTTGTTACTGTTCCTTACCGCATAGATGTTCTTATATTAGAAGACGGTGTCTTAAAGGGGATGTCCATACAGAACTCTGATCGACCGCGCCAAAATGAGTGTGACTAACTGCCTAGCAACAGGCCCCACCCCCACAGGTGACCACCCTGGCTGGAGCCCACGGATCTGTGTTTTCTGTCCTATTAATCCACGGACATCGTATATTTCACAAGATGCAATCGTTGCTCCCCCCGTCACGTGTCTCTTGTCCACAGCCTCATTACTCGCCATCAATAATCCATTCATCATCCTGTTATATTGCACATGGCGGACCTTCCCTTGTAGCTTCTGGGCCCCAGTGCTAAATCTGTAACCAGACCCCCCATCTACCATACTCCATTTATAATACTGGTGTCTTATGTGGTAGAGGGGGCTTTGGAGCTCCTCGGGCACCAGGGCACGGCTGCTGCCTTTACACCCATTATAGCAGCGCCCTGACTGAGATGCTCTAATTAGCTTGTGCAGTTATTAACATACATGGTACCTTTAAATGAATGATTTACAGATTTATTTGCAATATTTTATTACAAAAAAAAAAGAGAATCCAGGATCCCAGCTCCTCCCCTTTGTTGAGGCCCCTCCCTCCTTTTTAAGGCTCCTCCCCTTGGCCTGTGTGTGGTAGGTACCTGATAATTTTTCTCATTGGAGGCTTAGTTGCTTTTCGTTTATAATCATTCTGTTCTTGCTTGAATATAACTAAGCAGCAATCACTGGTCATAGTTGTGCTCGAATGGAGCAGAGCTGCAGTGTAAAGCATTGAGGGACAAAGCCTCTTGATGAGAAAGGTGGAGGAATTCAGACTCCAATAGACAATGCGGATCAGCTGGAGTCACTTATCTTAGCTGTGGCCTAAATAGAGCAGATCTAAAAAGCAGCCGACACTGAAGAAATGAAATATCAGGTAATCAGTTCCCAGACGCTTGTTTATAATAATCCGGGATTCCGGGCTGCAGGTGCCGGATTATCAGATTATTATTGAACGGAAAAAAATGCCTCAACGAGTGTTTTGACAAGTTTTTGTCAAACCACTGTGCAAAAAACGTCTGGAGCAGTTTTTGCAGGAGGAATTTTCCTCCTGCAAAAAACTCTGTGTGAACACAGCCTTAGAATCGCTGATCTATTCACTGCGGGTTTTCTCCGGGTTATCGACTGATGTTTGCGCTTCGCTCTTTTCTACTATAACCCCCTCCGTCTCTGACAGAATGAGAGGTCACTGACGCCGGCGTCCTCTTATCTCTGCGCAGGTCACGTTCAGGTGGCTCAAGTGCCTCATCGCAACGAGCCAGACAGTCCCGGGGAGCTGAACTTCCTGTATCTCTATGACCTCCTGCAGGGACTCGGATACCAGGGCTACATCGGATGTGAATACAAACCTCGAGGTGAGTGTCCCTGAACCCCAGGCCGGATGTAGACTGTCATATAAAGGGGGCAGGAGGAAAAGTCAAGAAGCAGGGGGCACCGCAATGTGGGAGACCCTTGATTAGTTGGCACTCACCTTTTTATACAATCCAGACAAAAATCTGACCTTCAGACTCCTCCCCTATTATTGAGGCTCCTCCCCTCAGTCTATACTGCATTTTCCCAAAACTTTTTTTCGTTTCTTGTGGTTTAGAATCATTCTGTTCTTGCTGTTATTTTATCTCTATGTTCTGACTTCATGCTCAGCTTATATACAGCAGCCAATCTGAACAAGCAGAGCTGCAGTGTAAAGCATGGGGACAGAGCAACAGCATGAAACTGTGGCACAGTGGATTTCAAATGGAGGGGTGCTAACTGTGCAATACCCTTTCAGTGTGTTTGGTGCAACTTTGTAAATACTTTTTATTAAAAATTCTTTTTACTTTTTGAGATACAGCTGCTTTGTATCCGACCGTAGTGGTGTGCACGGCTGTGATTTTCGGCTCGGAAGGCTGCGGAGTGTCACCCGCGTGCATTCATTTCTATGAGCCTGGACCGCAGAACACGGGCCGTGATAAGGCATGTCCATTCTTTTTGCGGTCCAGGCTCCTGGGCAATGCACGGACCGTGGAAACCGCGGGCGTGTGCATGGGCCCATAAAAATGAATGGGGCCGCAATTCACCCGCAGATGGGGCCTAAGTGATTCACACGGCTGTGTTCAGATTGTGATATACAGACCGTATGGCGTTCTTATTTCCTGGACCAACCACAGTTCCGGGAGCCGGGCTTCCAGCATCATAGTTATATATGGCGCTAGGAGTCGCTGCATCGCCGCGGTAACACGGTCCCGTGCTGAAAACATGATTACAGGACAGGTCAGTAGTCCCACGGGGAGGCAGGGACTCCTAGTGTCATAGATAACTATGATGCTGGAAGCCCGGCTCCCGGAACTGTGGTCGGTCCAGGAGACACGGCCGACATACGGTCCCTATATCATGGACCGAACACGTGAATCCGGCCTAAGGCTCCATGATGATACGGAGCCACTCGTGATTCGTGGTCGTACAGAAACTCGCAGACAACTTAAATGTTTCCCTATGGAAAAAATGTTGCAAAACGTGGAGTCCCGGTGGGGTTTGTTGTAACGGTCACAGGAAAACATTGAATTCGTCTGCAATTCTCGGACGACTCCAATATTATAAAGAGCCGAAGAACATTTTATTGGATAAAGGATTCAGTGGGAGACATTGGGCAAGGTTTAAAAAATAATAAAGAAAATCAGCTACTACTCCCTAGTATAGAGGGATGCTGCCCCTTTAAAAGGGAGCGGATTGCACTTAAGTAATTGTGCTAGCAAAGTGTATATAAGCGCAATAATAAAAACGTGGATCAAACCTGAATTGAACGCCACACGCTGAGGTCTCCGACCGTTATTATTGTTGTTTCTTCAGGAGATACGGTGACCGGACTCAGGTGGATGGACACTTACAGGGGACGTGGAGATCAAGACGGAGCCGAGTAATCAGGAGATGGAGAACGTCAGCAATATCAAGACAGAGCCGAGTAATCAGGAGATGGAGAACGTCAGCAAGATTCAGTAACTTCTGCCTTGAGGAATCTTCTTCTGTGAATTTGTTACAAATCCCATTCAGCTGTGTCTTAGTCCTATCTTTTCTTGGGAAAGCCGGGTGACCACAATATGGCCAGAGATGACCTCCTAGGTGGTATATATGCCTAGTTATGCAACAGTAGAGGGGCAAAGAGATATATCACTGCATACCTAGACAGATTGACACTGGGAAAGCTGGGTGACAAGCAATATGGCCGCCATTAAAGCTACTAGAGAGATGGTCACCCAGCTTTTCCTTGCGCCTGTATGTCAGATATGCCTTGCTATGCATCTAAACAGGAGCAAGAGATAGATCACTGCATAACTAGGCAGATTTACCATTCAGGAGTCTGTGAAAGCTGGGTCACAAGCAATATGGCCCCCGTTAAAGCTACTAGAGCGATTCTCAACCAGCTTTTCTCCGCTCCTGTATGTCAGATATACCTTGGGATAGATCACTGCATGACTTGTTAGATTTGCCATTCAGGAGTCTGGGAAAGCTGGGTGATAACCCCTGGACTTCACTATAATTCAGACCATTAAGGAGACCAGTCAGCTGGTTATGATCACGTCAGACAGCGCTCGTGAAGCTTCTGTATAAGATAACATCATTTATTCATATAATTAGGACTCTGGGACATTTACATATCATTTACATAAAATCTTACAATTGTCTAATTAACTCCACATTTGGCTTCATCAGTTTTAAAAGTAAAGAAATTTGTAGTAACTCGGATTGTGGACACGACTTTCCTCCCTCCCGGTGGCGATCAGCAGAGGTTTATAGCAGCAGATACCCCTCCCCCATCTTACGGGATTTAGTCCTTTATAACGAGCGGTGGCAGCGAGCGGCGGCGGTCAGAGGAGGCAGCGAGCGACGGCGGCGGTCAGAGGAGGCCGCTCCACAGGTTGAAGCATGCAGTATTAATAACAGACTCCAGGTGGTGGTACGTAGAGACCAGCTGCGGTAATGGACTCTCGCTGTTCTGCGGCTGCTCCGGAAATGGCTCTCGGAACACGACCTTCAGACTCTGAGAAACGAGAGAGAAAAAGGTCAAAATAGGAAACAAACGAGACCATAAAGTTACACCGGCAGATATGGCCACGCCCCCCGCGCCAAAACAAAAAGACTAAAGTTGCAAAGTTTATAAATATTAGAAATGAGCCCCATTGTATTATTAACCTTGTTCCGGTTTTGCTTTGCTATGTACCTAGTGAATATTAGTGTCCCTGGACATGAAAACCTCCATTCTTTACACTGCAGGCTGCATCCAGAGAATGGCACCAAATAGAAACAAGGTTTATATTACAAAGTAACTTCTCTTACTTTAAGCTTTTATATAAAGAAGTTACATATGGGGGTAACAGAGGGTTCCCCACTAGGGACCCAGCGCTATGTAATGGTTTTAATCGAAGACTTTCAGCATCGAAGGCGATGGGACGACCGATGGGAAGATGGACGACGTGCCCTCCGCTCCGCTGACAACAGATTAAAGGAAGTTTACTGTATACTATTGCACTAGATGATTACAGGGGTCATCATTGAAAGTCTTATATAGATTACCACCCAGCTTTCCCAGGCTCCAGTGCGGCAAATTTGCCTAACTATGCAGCAATATAGGGGGTAATATGCTGTATAACTAGCCAGATTTGCCATGCAGGAATTTAGGAAAGCTGAGTGACGAGCAATATGGTCCCTATGACAGCTCTGTAGGAGGTTACCACCCAGATTTTCCAGGCTCCTGGGTGTCAATACAGCTCCTGTGTGGCAAATCTGCCAGCAATGCAGGTGATGTATTACTGTATAACTAGACATGTTTGCCATTCAGGGGCTTGAAAAAGCTGGGTCACTACATTTCTATTTTCCAGCAGATTTGCTGACTGCCCATGTTATTAGCAGCGCGCTCTTTTATTCGTGTTAATCGGATAATGACCGTATTAACGCAGCGACAATTTTTGCCCTCGGTGACCGTTTAAGTGACAGACTCCTGGCGGCGCCGCTTTCAGCGCAGGATTAATTTGTAATCCTCAAAGCTTCCTGTTCTGCGGATCCAGGCAGAAAAGAGACAGACAGACTGACACCTCTGAAATCTCCATCTTTGAGGATAAATTTATTCCGCTCCAGAACTTTCCCATTTGCTTTGATTTCTGTTTTCAGCCGTTTAATATACAAAAATGAAAATAACAGCAGTTCACAGTTACAAAAAGCGAGGACAGACGCGGGAGGCGGGGCTGAGCGGCCACGTTCTGCGCTTACACTGCATAATCCAATCATCTCACCCTCACATTTACAATTACACTTGTACACAGTCTAGACAATCCTCTGTGAGCGGAATACAGCAGCAGCGCAAATCTCTCTCCTGGCCTTAAAGTTTGTTACAATGTATCAGTCTGGATTCACAGATTATTGTCTAGAAAGGATACAATTGTAACAAATCCTCAGCTGTGAGAAACATAAGGTCGAGATGGGTTGTCAGCCTCTGGGTGTAAACAACAATAATGTTCCCATTCACTCACAGCAAGCAGAGATGTTGAAAATGGTGAGGAATATGAACACAAAAGTCTATTAGAAAGTTGCAGAAGTGTTTACTATACAATAATATCACTTACCGTTTTAGCAGAATGGGAGTCTAGAAAAACCAGTACAAAGCAATCAGTGAATTTCTGGTTGAGGACGACCTGTGCGGGAGGAAAAGCACAGATGTGAACGACGCCTTATATACTTTACAAGGTTTCGATGTTCCTCTGCTCCCCTCAATAATGTAGAAATCTCTGCTACCTGTTGTGACCACTAGGTGGCAATCTGTATGAGGTGCCTGTTTAGTCAATGGGAGCCATATACAGTTGTTTACAGAGCGCCTCCTAGTGGTGGCAACAAGCAGGTGAGATTCTTGTATGTGTGTGTACAGAGGAACAGCACTAAAGAAAATGCTACAGACATTCGTGCTGCTGGTCCCTTTCATCCTGATTGCAGCTTCACTTCATGTAGGAGCGGGAGTGAAACATCTACCATCCAAACCTAGGAAAACGCTGAATGTAAATCTGTTTCCTATACAAAAGCCCCAAGGAGGTTAAAGGGGTATTCCGATGTCATCCACATGATATGTCTTAGATGGGTCTTATGGGATGGGGCTACTCACCAGGTACTGCGTGCCACTGTCCGCGCTGTAGAAGTGCCGGCAGCTCTGAGGGAAGCGGCTCAGCAAAACTTTGATGAGACTCTGATACCACTGAACGTTCATGGAGAGGAGGAATTCCTGCGGAGGCGTAAAGAGTCCGTCATACACAAATTCAGCTCTGCTGTGCGGCATTGCAGAGGAAACGGTGTATGGCAATCTCACATAGAAGAAACATATAGCAGGGCATTATAGGATCAGCTAAGTAAGGTGTATCTGTCAGAACATTGCAAATGCAGCTCTGGATGTGACTAGACTATAGGACATGATGTTACAGCAGAACTGCAAAAGCAGCTTTGGATGTAAATGGAGTATAAGGGTTCACACCAAGTAGATTTCTTGCAGAAATTTCTGCGACAACTTCAAAACATCCGAATGTGGTTTGTAAAAATCCATGCACTTGCTGTAGAATCAACCTCAGTCAGATGTGTGAACATACCTTAAGGCATGATGTAACAGCAGAATTGGGAATGCTGCTTTGGATGTGATTGGAGTATAAAATATGATGTAATAGCACAACTATGAAAGCAGCTTTGGATGTGATTGGAGTATAAGATATTTATACAGCTCTGTATGTGACTGGAGTATAAGATATGAATACAGCTCTGGATGTGACTGGAGTATAAGATATGAAAGCAGCTCTGGATGTGACTGGAGTATAAGATATGAAAGCAGCTCTGGATGTGACTGGAGTATAAGATATGAAAGCAGCTCTGGATGTGACTGGAGTATAATATATGAAAGCAGCTTTGGATGTGACTGGAGTATAAGATATGAATACAGCTCTGGATGTGACTGGAGTATAAGATATGAATACAGCTCTGGATGTGACTGGAGTATAAGATATGAATACAGCTCTGGATGTGACTGGCGTATAAGACATGATGTAACAAGTTCAGTACATGATAAGTGAAACAATCTTCTCCATAATATAAAATCTCTTCCATCTTACCAGCTGGGGGTCAATCTCCGCCACGCTCCTCCCATGTACGGCGTCCAGCAGCTCCTTCAGTTCGCTTGAGCTCAGCTTGCCCAGCCGCAGCTTGTCGGAGGCGAGCGGTTCTAGGAGGTAGAGACGCTTCCATAGGTTGTCCCTGCGGCAGTGGCACTTTGCGAGCTGCACCATCTCTACCAGCTGCCTCCTGGCGGCGCTCACCTCCGTACCCAGCAGTGGGAACAAATGGGCATTATAGAAATTGCCGGAGCCCGTCCTGCTCCGATCCCCCTCACTGCCCTCTTCCTGGCTTTCCATTTCCAGTCTCTGGCACTTTGTGAGCTCCGGGGCCCCGTCCAGGTCCTGTGGGTCTCTCTGGAGCCTCGGAGGTTTTTTGAAGCGTCTCATGTCAGCGGTGAGACGGGGGAATAACTCGCGCTGACTCGTCATGATGACATAGAATCTGAGCCTGACAAACAGAGGAGGAGGGGAAGGGGTTAATGAGGTTCAAAATCTAATACCAAATTATTGATTGTTTTTCCTATAACTTCTAAGATCCCAATCAACATCTACATCAATATCTACGTCCTTGCAGGCAAATATGTGACTATGTCCGGACACTGATGTGGATGAGGAGTTGGATCCATACAGGGTTTTCAGGACAAGATGAAAATGGCAGACAACAGGGAGCAGTAGACGGCCGTAGACCTAGAGTGGCCACACATGGGTCCGTTTACCCCCAGTATAGCAGTAGAGCTCTGATATTTTTCACTTTTGGTTGTCATTAAAGGGACATACACGGTCAGATATCCACATGATTGGAATGATTCTCCTGGAGGTGTCGGATCATTACAAGTTATACTGGAGGAGCGTAAAGAAAAGTCCGTATCAGCCACGACGCGTGTTCTGACGGACGGAGCCGATCACTTTAGTAACGGACACAATCATTATCAAATGTTTTTCTGGTTGTCCCCATTATCATCATTAAGGGTTGTTGTCACTTTAAGAACGGTTATAATAATCAATAACCACCAGACCCTCCTGTAGTTCTTGTGGGTACCTGAGGACGTGTCTCTCCTGTTCAGTTTGCTCTTCGAATGGCGCGGCGCTGTGGCAGACCAGTAGCGATACGTCAAAGTCATCGTGGTGTTGGGCGCCTTCCGAGTCCTTGTACAGCCCGGAGCTGCCGGGCGGAAGATGCGAGGAGACAAGCAGAGGGCGGTCAGTGAGGAATTCATCTTTATAATCACAGAAACTAATAAAAAAAATCATCAGCGCCGTATAAAGAAGAAGTTCTACAACTTTCTAATAGACTTTGTTTAGACTTGACCATTTTTAAGATCGTGGTTTGCTGTCAATGAATGAGAACACGGTTTACATTCAGAGGCTGCAGACCTATATATACCAAGTCCTGCTCTCAGCTGAAAAGAGGATACAATGTATCCGTCCAGGCAGCGCTCTGTGAGACGGACGCCTCAACAGCACAAATCTCTCTGGTAGTTTGTTACAATGTATCAGTCCAGGCAGCGCTCTGTGAGACACCTCAACAGCACAAATCTCTCTGGTAGTTTGTTACAATGTATCAGTCCAGGCTGTTTATCTCAGAGCATTGTCTAGACTGGAAACAATTGTATCCACTTCTCAGCTGAGAGCAGGACTAGGTATGTAAAGGGTTTGCTGTCTATAAATGTAAACAAGTGTTCTTATTCACTGACAGCAAACATCTGGGAAATGGTTGTAGAACTTTTCATTTATACAGTGATTATGCTTTATTTATACAAGGGGCACAGAGTGTAGTACGGCCCTGTTCACATCACGATTCAGCGTTCCATCAGACGTACTGTATACCTGCCGCTGTATAGGCGTACATTAGCGTACGTCACTCATAGGTTTCCATGTTAAAAAAACAAATACTGCGCGGTATAATTTTTTTTTTGCGGGATACCTCTGCATAGAATAGCGTAGTGCGCTCCACATTTCTATACAGCAAAAAAATAATATATACCAACGTATACCCGCCTGACAGAGGCCAAAAGGTCACTTTTGATTTTCTTGGCGCATACGCCAAACGCAGGGCTCCATCGAGGTGTGAACAGAGTTTAAGAAGAACGCTAAACGAAGGAGAAGTTACACGCTTGCCGCAGCCCCTAGTGCGGCACCTTCGGCTACGTCCACACGGTGGAAACCGCCGCAATAACTCTGCATCCCATTCATTACAATGGGAGTCGGACACTTATTTTTCCCTCTGATTTTTTCAGCTACCGGACAAAATAAGCGGCCGGATGATCTTCCGGCGGATTCCGCCCAAACCTCCCATTGAAGTGAATGGGAGTAGGAATGGCAGGATGAAGGCTATGTTCACACAGATTTTTTTGACGCGGAAACCGCGCCGCAAAACTCGTCAAAAACGGCCCGAAAATGTCTACCATTGATTTCAATGGGAGGCGGAGGCATCTTTTCCCAGCGAGCAGTAAAACCGTCTCGCGGGAGAAAGAAGGACATGCCCTATCTTCGGGCGTTTACGCCTCTGACCTCCCATTGACATCAATGGGAGGCAGGAGAAAGCATATTCTCAAGCTTCCTCAATCTGCTTCCAAACGGAATTTTGAGTCAGAATTTCCGCCTGCGAAAAACTCTGTGTGAACACAAAGCGGATCTTTGGCGGTTTATGACGATTGCGATGAAGTCATCAACCCAGGCACCGGCTCCAGCATCAGGACGTCAGTGCCGGTTCTTGCGTTAGGGACTTCGCCGGGATCTTGAGGACTGACCTGGGCAGCGCATATTCTGTGGGTGATAATGCTAGAAGTGTCCGATAGTTTGGAATATCTGATAATCCAGCACCAGAGGATGCCAGATAATCGGAGCTCCTCGGGCCTCACCTGTTCCAGGCGGACACCAGGCCGTACTCGTTCTGCTCCGCGCCGCTGCTTTTTTTGCCGTTGCTGCCGAGGACAGACGGACGAACCATTCTTAGCGGCTTCATGTGGTAAGTGCTGGCGTGGTCCGCGATGTAGTTGTACAGCTGGTGGGCAGCGATGATCTCGGTGGGCACGGACAGCAGGCTCTGGTACACGTGGTTGCGGCCGTACTTGGGGATGTCGGGGTGCTGAGAGATGAAGAGTTGCAGGAAACTTGCGAGATCGTAGCTCTGGCGTAAGGACATCATGGATCCCAGCAGATACTGGTGGACGACGCGCAGGTGGAAGTCGTAGCTGAAGGAGTGGACGTGCATCAGGTCCCGGACCTTGTCACACTCCTCCGTGAAGAGCATGGAGAGCTGCGGAGAGAGAGGACATTATACAACGTATGTACGAGCCGGGTGAGGGTCCTGACAGATGCCCCTGTGCCCACCAACATCGCCTTTGAAAAGTGACCCAATATTCATGACGGTATACCTTTAAGGGGAGCTCCCTGAATGCTACAGTATCATCTACATATAATGTAACTTTGCTTTATGTATCTTGTTCTGATCCTGAGCTACGTCTAATACTCTACTCACATCCAAAGCTGCATGTGTTACTTTCATCAAGACCGTGACGTCTCCCTGCTGCCCCCTGTAATTGTACACAGTATGCCCCGCTGTAAGGCATTGATAGAGATGTAGCTCTTACACCAATCACTGTACAGCAGAACTAAACGTCTCCCACAATGCAACACAACTAAGCGAAAATTATAGGGATGTGTCTATTGGTAGAGTAGTGTTAGACTCTGAGATGCAGCTCTGGATGTAACTGGAGTATAAGACAAAATGTAACTCAAGATAAATCAAGTTCAGTGAAATTCCCTTAATCCGGCATCCGACAATCCAGAAAGTCTAATAATCCAGCACAGAACTAAAGGATCATCTTCTATTTCATTAGACGGAGCAGCAGATTTTGTAGTTACTATTTATTTTGGGCGTTTCTACGACCGTCTGATAATATTTGATAATCTGGCAGGTATCGGGTCTTGTTGATTCTGGATTAAAGGAATTTTTCTGTCGTTGCAAAGTTTCTCTGTAGATTTAAGCTGTAAAATGTTCAGAACAGGAGCCGCCGTGTCCGCGCTACATTCAGTGGCGGCGAAACCATTACAATGGCGTGTACGGGAACCGCAAATGTCCAATATTGGAGGAAATAAGAGTTGGATTTCAGCCTGTCCAATCCTTTGTCTCTCTCAGGGTATGTTCACACACAGTGGTTTCAGGCGTATTTCGGGGCGTTTACGAAATGCCCCCGTTTTTCGGGGTGGAGCCGTTTTTCATTGACTCTATAGAAAAACAGCTCCAAAAACGCGAGTTTGATTAAAAAAACACCTGAAAGTCAGGCGCTGTTTTCCCTTGAGGACCGCTCCGTATTTTCAGACATTTTTTTGTAAGCGTGTGAACATAGCCTTAGAGATAACCGGCGCCGGATGTGTTTGGCAGTCCCTTATCTCTCTGTACCTATGTTAGAGTGCATGATTATTTTGCCAACAGCTCCTTCACGTGTCCAGCCGTCTCGCAACGTCACTGAGACACGAGGTACCGGACGCCTCATTGGCTCTTAGTGACATTCTCATGAATATTGGTTCACCTTGAAGAACATGTAGGTGACAGGGGCATTATAATATACCGAGTAACACCTGCACATTGTACGGCCATTTTGCACCATCACCGATCTACCACAGCGCCCCCTTGTGGTTGTGAGCAGTGCATGAACTGATAAACGCACAAAACCAACCGTCACCGGCGCCACTGCCTGCGCTGCTTCCCCCGGCCAGCCAGCCAAGATGGCAAATCCACCTCTTGCCATCCAAAATTTTCCCGACACCAACACCAAAACAATGCCCAAAGCCCAGCACAAAGGAGGCAAAACCCATCCTGACCGTCTCAGGGGAGCGGCTATCCGCAGAGGAGAGGCAGGGTCCCCGGAAGCGCAGTGGTACACGGAGGGTTAAGGTGACAACACAGGACAGGGCCGGAGACAGGCGGATGGATGAAAGCGTGACAGGCGGCAGACACGACACACACTGCGCAGCATCAACACCAGGGGGAGACGTGCAGAACGGGGCGTAGCAACCGGGGGTGAAGCGGGGGACGTACCGCAGACTCAGAGGCGCTTTCAGCGGTACTCCTGCAATGGGATCGGATGGAGATCGTCCCCTGATAAGAGAGGACGGGAGACAGGTACACAAGAGGAACACGCGGCCGCTACAACCAAATCTGGAGCCTTAAAGGGATTGTCCACTTCCCAAATCACCGTATACAGAAAAGTTCTCCAGCTCTCTAACAGACTTTGCGTTTCAACGTCTCAGTATTTCCAAGATCTCCGCTTGCGGACATGGAATGGAAACATTCATGTTTGCACCCAGAAGCTTGAAAACCTGTACAGACCTAATACTCCACACAGCTGAGATTTTGCTACAATTGTACCCAGTCTAGACAATCCTCTGCGAGCTACACGTATCAGTAGCGCAACTCTCCTTCCTGCTCCAGCAAGCAGAGATCTTGAAACTGGTGAGAAATTGAAGCACCAAGCCTATTATAAAATTGCAGAACGTCTCACTATACAATGATTCAGCTTCATGTACATAAGGCTGGAAAAACGTTAATCATCTTATAATGGAAATAATATTGTGAAGATGAAGATGAAGAGGGAACGGCACACAATGTATATTCTGCACGGGGGGAGATACCGCAGGGGACGTTTATTGTAGTTACTTCTTTGCCGAGTTTCCATCCACATCAATGTCCACATGTATACAAAACGATCACTCAAACCAGTAAGGTGTGGACAGTTACATAGATCGTGATTGAGATATAAACAATGTCCCCATGACAAGGCTGATCAAGGCCGGTGCACAAGACAGGAAGTGTTGTCATGAGGACATAGGAGTAGTAATGCTGCCGGCAAGGAAGTAAACTATTAGTCTACGGCAGCGTCCTTCACCCAACATCTTTATCATTCTCCTTCGGGCGGCACCCGGGGTGATAAGTAACGAGCCCCCGTTTTCGAACGTCTTCTCTGATTTTCACACAATCTGATTTATTTCCTTGGACAGGAACAATTTTAGTGCGGAAAAAAATGTTTCCAATCCAATAAAAAAAGTTCCAAACTGACATGAATGACAGAAAAATAAACTGCCCTGTTTTTACATTGCAAACTGGAGAGAGCCTGAGAAGAAAATACAATCTACAGTTCTCTGTTATCAGCCATGTCAGTCCGGCGAGTCCTGAAGCTGCTGCACTGGGGTCTCCTCCGTCCAGTCGCTATTTATACAGTCACATTATAAGACAATAACTGCTGTAGTGATTTACATTATAAGAAACTTCCGATAATCCGGCATGTTCAGGACCAGCGCAATTCTAGCGCAGTAGAAAGACGCCGATACAGAGACAGTAACGCACGCTGCCCCGTCTCCCTCCCGCCGCCATCTTACTGAACCCTCTGGTGCTGGATTAGTGGATTTTTAGTCCGGGATCTCTAGACACACGAAAGACCAGAGATTTATGGACCACTGGATGTTATAGGCAGGTTACTGCATGTGCGCACATATATATATATTCATTGTATGCTGCAGCCCCCCTCACTATGGTATACAATACCTGCCGGTCACACATTCGTGGCTTCTTTCTTTCTGTTGGTCCAATCTAGAAATAAAATATACCGACCCGACAAATATTCTAAAAACTCATCGCTATTCAGCCATTTCCTGTTTCCCAATTCTGCGGGGTGCATTTAGAAACAGTCAGCGAGCTCCATATTAGACTTCTCCCTAACAGCTAGAGCGCTGTTCACATAATGATCATATGCACCAAGATACTCCCGCTGCATATGCTGAACAAGCTCATAAAACCCTATAGCCCCAGCAGATGTCAAAAGTATGTCCCTATGGCATCTGCCGGCAGGTAAACGTTATTATACTTTTCTATTTTTTTACTGTATGGAAAAAGCAAAAGTCTGCTTCACTTTGCTATACAGTGGTGAGTGCAGCTCTGGAGTACAATACAGGATGTAACTCAGGATCAGTACAGGATAAGTAATGTAATGTATGTACACAGTGACTCCACCAGCAGAATAGTGAGTGCAGCTCTGGAGTATAATACAGGATATAACTCAGGATCAGTACAGGATAAGTAATGTAATGTATGTACACTGTGACTCCACCAGCAGAATAGTGAGTGCAGCTCTGGAGTATAATACAGGATGTAACTCAGGATCAGTACAGGATAAGTAATATAATGTATGTACACAGTGACTCCACCAGCAGAATAGTGAGTGCAGCTCTGGAGTATAATACAGGATATGAGAAAAAAATGTGCCGAGGCACAGAGGTCCCAATTTCCCAGCCACCATAGAATGGTGTCAATGGTAGCAGTTAAAATATAACTTTTATTAGTGAATCAAACAGACAGACAGCAACACAAAGTTAAAATTGTATCAAAAGACGGCTCATGTGTATCGTAAAGATCAATGTGCACGCACCCAGCACATCGCTGGATGCAATGAGATAGACTGATTAGGCAGCTGCAGACTGCCGTTCGTGGGATCAGTCCCACACAGTTAGAGCAAGTAACTGAGCCGTCAGTGATTATTAAGATGGCGATAGCCCCCCCGACATGTTTCGTTACAGAAGTAACGTCCTCAGGGGATAACACGGGGCTAATGAGCGCGCGTGTAGAATCCTGCTCCTTATATAAGCTCGTATGCCTGACATATGTGTGACGTGTGTGGCAACGGCTCTACTCTCTGCCAATCAGGCAGTCATAAATGACGAGCCCCCATGCCGAGGAGAGTGACACGGCTGGGAGCCAATAGAGCACCGTGGCAATGTGTCAAATCATAACGGGAGCTGCGCGCGTGCGCACAGCAGCCGAAATGGGTAACTGTTATCCGAGAGTCTCTGTATGCAGGAAGAGTGACAGAACGGGCAGCCAATAAAGAGTTCAGAACGGCACTCAAATGAGGCAGACGAATCAAACGAGTAGATAACGCCGGGATACCCAATAAGTGGTGGCAATAAATGTCACACAAAAATTAGCGTATAAATTACGCATCAATTACAATACGAATGTCACAATATCCGAATAGAGAGCTCAGATACAATCGCGAGTGTCACACATAGGATAAATGTACAAAGGTACATAATAAGAAATATTCCCAAAAGGGTCTAATAGATATAACCAAATAGTAGGGAAGAGCAAGGAGCAAAATGGAGTTGTCTGTTATGACAATGACAACAATCAATAGTAATATCTACCGAACATTAATGTAGTGAAACTAGATATGCATCAGGACTGTATGAGTAGTAATCAGTGTGTCTCATAAACTGTCAGATCGACAGAGGTATCACACAAAAGAAAAAGTGATATTCAGCAAGAGTGGTATATATAGCAAAAAAAGGGTTTACTACGAGGGAAGAAGATATTTTAATATTCTCTACAGGAAGGCCATAAAGGTAAAACCCTCATTAAGGCCATTGGGGCTCAGAGAACCGAGCCTATGTATCCATCGAGCCTCCTCCTGTAATAGTCTCTTGTCTAGGTTACCAGCCCTAGGGCCAAGTTTTAATTGCGTAATGCCCCAGAATTGAAGGATCTTAGAGTCGCCCCCATGAACAGATCTCACATGTCTCGAAATAGAGGTATCCTCTTTCATATTAACACTGCTGACATGTCTGGAGATCCTTCTCCTGAGTTGCTGAGTGGTTTTGCCAACATACAATTTGGGGCACGGGCATCTGGCAACATATACAACATCGGTGGTTTGGCAATTAATAAAGTGTCTGATGGTAAATTGACAACCGTTTAGATGGTTAGTAAAACACTTGGTTTTGGGCATGTATATGCAGAAGGAACATCTGCCACAGGGGAAGGATCCCACTGCGGGAGATGAAAGCCATGTATCACGAGGGATGAGTGGTCTGGAGTAATGGCTCCGCGTTAAGAATTCTCGAAGATTTCTTCCACGTCTGAAGGTCACATTCGGAATGTCGGAAATAGCATCCGCTAAATCCGGATCAGACCGTAAAATGGCCCAATGCTTCTTCAAAATACAGGATATAACTCAGGATCAGTACAGGATAAGTAATGTAATGTATGTACACTGTGACTCCACCAGCAGAATAGTGAGTGCAGCTCTGGAGTATAATACAGGATGTAACTCAGGATTAGTACAGGATAAGTAATGTAATGTATGTACACAGTGACTCCACCAGCAGAATAGTGAGTGCAGCTCTGGAGTATAATACAGGATATAACTCAGGATCAGTACAGGATAAGTAATGTAATGTATGTACACAGTGACTCCACCAGCAGAATAGTGAGTGCAGCTCTGGAGTATAATACAGGATGTAACTCAGGATCAGTACTGGATAAATAATGTAATGTATGTACACAGTGACTCCACCAGCAGAATAGAGAGTGCAGCTCTGGAGTATAATACAGGATGTAACTCAGGATCAGTACTGGATAAATAATGTAATGTATGTACACAGTGACTCCACCAGCAGAATAGTGAGTGCAGCTCTGGAGTATAATACAGGATATAACTCAGGATCAGTACAGGATAAGTAATGAATTGTATGTACACAGTGACTGCACCAGCAGAATAGGGAGTGCAGCTCTGGAGTATAATACAGGATGTAACTCAGGATCAGAACAGGATAGGTAATGTAATGTATGTACACAGTGATTCCACCAGCAGAATAGTGAGTGCAGCTCTGGAGTATAATACAAGATATAACTCAGGATCAGTACAGGATAAGTAATGTAATGTATGTACACAGTGACTCCACCAGCAGAATAGTGAGTGCAGCTCTGGAGTATAATACAGGATGTAACTCAGGATCAGTACTGGATAAATAATGTAATGTATGTACACAGTGACTCCACCAGCAGAATAGAGAGTGCAGCTCTGGAGTATAATACAGGATGTAACTCAGGATCAGTACTGGATAAATAATGTAATGTATGTACACAGTGACTCCACCAGCAGAATAGTGAGTGCAGCTCTGGAGTATAATACAGGATGTAACTCAGGATCAGTACTGGATAAATAATGTAATGTATGTACACAGTGACTCCACCAGCAGAATAGTGAGCGCAGCTCTGGAGTATAATACAGGATATAACTCAGCATAAGTAATGTAATGTATGTACACAGTGACTCCACCAGCAGAATAGTGAGCGCAGCTCTGGAGTATAATACAGGATATAACTCAGCATAAGTAATGTAATGTATGTACACAGTGACTCCACCAGCAGAATAGTGAGTGCAGCTCTGGAGTATAATACAGGATGTAACTCAGGATCAGTACAGGATAAGTAATGTAATGTATGTACACAGTGACTCCACCAGCAGAATAGTGAGTGCAGCTCTGGAGTATAATACAGGATGTAACTCAGGATCAGTACAGGATAAGTAATGTAATGTATGTACACAGTGATTCCACCAGCAGAATAGTGAGTGCAGCTCTGGAGTATAATACAAGATATAACTCAGGATCAGTACAGGATAAGTAATGTAATGTATGTACACAGTGACTCCACCAGCAGAATAGTGAGTGCAGCTCTGGAGTATAATACAGGATGTAACTCAGGATCAGTACTGGATAAATAATGTAATGTATGTACACAGTGACTCCACCAGCAGAATAGAGAGTGCAGCTCTGGAGTATAATACAGGATGTAACTCAGGATCAGTACTGGATAAATAATGTAATGTATGTACACAGTGACTCCACCAGCAGAATAGTGAGTGCAGCTCTGGAGTATAATACAGGATGTAACTCAGGATCAGTACTGGATAAATAATGTAATGTATGTACACAGTGACTCCACCAGCAGAATAGTGAGCGCAGCTCTGGAGTATAATACAGGATATAACTCAGCATAAGTAATGTAATGTATGTACACAGTGACTCCACCAGCAGAATAGTGAGCGCAGCTCTGGAGTATAATACAGGATATAACTCAGCATAAGTAATGTAATGTATGTACACAGTGACTCCACCAGCAGAATAGTGAGTGCAGCTCTGGAGTATAATACAGGATGTAACTCAGGATCAGTACAGGATAAGTAATGTAATGTATGTACACAGTGATTCCACCAGCAGAATAGTGAGTGCAGCTCTGGAGTATAATACAAGATATAACTCAGGATCAGTACAGGATAAGTAATGTAATGTATGTACACAGTGACTCCACCAGCAGAATAGAGAGTGCAGCTCTGGAGTATAATACAGGATGTAACTCAGGATCAGTACTGGATAAATAATGTAATGTATGTACACAGTGACTCCACCAGCAGAATAGAGAGTGCAGCTCTGGAGTATAATACAGGATGTAACTCAGGATCAGTACTGGATAAATAATGTAATGTATGTACACAGTGACTCCACCAGCAGAATAGTGAGTGCAGCTCTGGAGTATAATACAGGATGTAACTCAGGATCAGTACTGGATAAATAATGTAATGTATGTACACAGTGACTCCACCAGCAGAATAGTGAGCGCAGCTCTGGAGTATAATACAGGATATAACTCAGCATAAGTAATGTAATGTATGTACACAGTGACTCCACCAGCAGAATAGTGAGCGCAGCTCTGGAGTATAATACAGGATATAACTCAGCATAAGTAATGTAATGTATGTACACAGTGACTCCACCAGCAGAATAGTGAGTGCAGCTCTGGAGTATAATACAGGATGTAACTCAGGATCAGTACAGGATAAGTAATGTAATGTATGTACACAGTGACTCCACCAGCAGAATAGTGAGTGCAGCTCTGGAGTATAATACAGGATGTAACTCAGGATCAGTACAGGATAAGTAATGTAATGTATGTACACAGTGACTCCACCAGCAGAATAGTGAGTGCAGCTCTGGAGTATAATACAGGATGTAACTCAGGATCAGTACAGGATAAGTAATGTAATGTATGTACACAGTGACTCCACCAGCAGAATAGTGAGTGCAGCTCTGGAGTATAATACAGGATGTAACTCAGGATCAGTACAGGATAAGTAATGTAATGTATGTACACAGTGACTTCTTATTAATACAGGTTAGATATATAATTCATCTACATAAAGGTGATCAGAGGTGGTTATGGGCTCTATTTTCTGATGCAGAGAAGTCACCTAAATCCTGTGCTGAACGCTGAACATTACATAATAATGAGCTTGTTACATTAAGAGCTAATAAATCCCGTCATACAGTGATAATCAACCAGGCCAATTAACCGTGATCACAACATCTGTGTAGTAGACTGAGAAGCGCCGGGGATCCCCAGTGATGGGAGCGCTGAGTGTTTATACCCCTACAAATATATAAATCTGCGCCACTTTACCTCATTACCGGTAAGATAAATAAGAAAAGTATTCAGCCATCTGCATCTGCTGACTCCACCATCCCCCGCACATCAACTATACTTCAATTTCAAGGGCTTTTACCAGTCCAACCAGAGAGCAGCGGTGACATCACTGAGAATGCAGCCTATCCATTCACTAGAGAGCAGTGACATCACTGAGAATGCAGCATATCCATTCACTAGAGAGCAGTGACATCACTGAGAATGCAGCATATCCATTCACTAGAGAGCAGTGACATCACTGAGAATGCAGCATATCCATTCACTAGAGAGCAGTGACATCACTGAGAATGTAGCCTATCCATTCACTAGAGAGCAGCGGTGACATCACTGAGAATTCAGCCTATCCATTCACTAGAGAGCAGTGACATCACTGAGAATACAGCCTATGCATTCACTAGAGAGCAGTGACATCACTGAGAATGCAGCCTATCCATTCACTAGAGAGCAGTGACATCACTGAGAATGCAGCCTATCCATTCACTAGAGAGCATCTGACAATTGTCCAGTACCTGGGAGTTGACGGACTGGCCCATTGGTATACGGGAACACTCCAGAGCGTACTGCTTCACACAGAAGTAACAGCCCTGTGGGATAGATACAAATTATTAGAACAATGAGACCAGCACCACTGTACCCAGCATTCCCAGTTACCTTCCACTTTACAACCTGGAAGGAGAGTTCCATCAGCACGATCCCTCCAGGCAGCGCCCTCTGCAGGTGGTATGTGGTCACTGCAGAACTTGTACTCTGCTGGATATAAACACAATATAGATACAATAATACATCTTGTAAATGGACGCTATGATCTACAGATACCAGGCCGGCTCATGCTTTACTGTTGCTGGGGGTCTCAGCACATCTTACATACCCTCCTCAACATGGAAATTGTAACACCAAGAAGGAAAGGTTTTGGAATTGTGGAAATCACAGGATCGATAGACATGTTAATGATATGCAAATTATAAAAAAAACGGAAACAAAATAATCCAAACATCTTGATTTATTCAGTACGGAGTATAAGCGCCACGCGCAGAAATCCACGCACTTCCACGCCTTGGCAGCGATCGATGAGGTTATTAATGGTTGTCTGACGAATGTTCTGCCACGCTGAATGCACTTGGGAACGTAAATCATCAGGATTAGCCGCTGGCCCCTACCCTTGCAACTGCCGACCAATGACGTCCCAGATGTGCTGCATGGGAGACAAGTCCGGAGACGCTGCAGGCCATGGTACCACGTTTAGGCCACGCCGGCTGCTCACAGCAGCACGAGCTACATGCGGCCTGGTGTTGTCCTGCTGAAAAATGGCTTCTGGGACACTTTGGAGAAATGGCCATCCACTGGTTCCACAACCAAATTAATGTAGCGCCGAGCTGTTAGTGAACCTGAAATAAAGACTAGAGGGGTCCGGCTACCGCACATTATACCATCCCACACCATAATCCCGGGAGTAGGACCGGTGTGACGTTCCCTTGTGAAGGCCTCTTCATGGCAATGCCCACGTGGTCTCCAGACCAATCTCTGGCTATCATTGCGTCCAAGACAAAAGCGGGACCCATCGCTGAAGAGGATAGACCTCCATTCCAGCCTCCATTGCCGTCTTGCTGTGCACCATGATAGCCTTTGAGACAGGTGGCGTGTGGTCAATGGAACACCTGTAGCTGGACGTCCGGCTCGTAGCCCAATGTCGTGTAAAAGCCTTCTGATGGTTTGTGTGGACACTGTTTGCCGCCCTAGGCTTGGGATGTGACGTCCAATTTCACTTGCAGTACAGAATGTATCACTACGCGCCAATCTTCCAATCAGACGATCCGTCCGTGCAGAGGTTCATGCCCGCGCACCTCTTGTTGTCATTCCCGTTCGTTTTTCTCCCAACCTCCGGGACACACAACGTTGAACAGCGCTGACATCTCGGCCCAGGAGCGTAGTGATCCGCCGGAGTGATAAACCAAGGTCTCCAGCTCAAGGATTCTGTCCCTCTCAGTTTGCGACAAGTGGCGATAACTGGTACGTCGACCAACAGGAGGCGACGCACAATCACCCAAAACCACGCAATCCGATTTTTGAGGTTACACGAAGCTAAAAAACTTTGCTTTCAACCTGACTTTTATGCCCCCCCCCCCCCCCCGACCACCACAGATTGGAGCTCGGTGCTTGACAATATCATAATTTTCAGATTTTAGCGACACCTGCGACTTCGTCGATTTGCAGAATCTCACGGCTCGTCCTTCTTGGTGCTGCAATTTCAATGTTGAGAAGTGTATTTATGGACAAGCGAGACCTTTGCACTACAACCCCTATCATAAGTGCACAGAACCGGACTGGAGTGCAATACTCTGCTATACTCCTTTGTACCTGCATCTGGCAATGGTACATGGGTAACACTTGAGTCCCTGCCGTTCCTATATGGACAGCGGGGACAGGACTTACCTTAGGACTGCCCTCGTTTTTGGGTTTGGAAGCTCTGCTCTCCGGAGCCAGGGAGGCCACAGCTCTAATCCGTGCCGTGCTGCAAATACAGGATGAAAGCTCAGAAGAGACCAGAAATGATGCCGCCTAATCAGCTACTTTCTTGATGGGGATTCCTCTCCCATAAGAAGGGGACCCCCTGGTCATGAGGTCTTCCTGCGGCCAGCGAGGCTCGGTGGGACCTGCCTAATGGATTGGGGGGGTCCAGTGCCATCAACTGAATTTCTGAATCTTAACTTAAAAAACGGAAAGATTCAGAAACTCCGTTGATGTCGCTGAATCCCCCAACCCATTAGGCAGGTCCCACCGAGTCCAGCTGACTGCAGGGAGTCCTAACGACCTTGTGACCCAATATAGATTTACCCACCTCCCACTAAAATCAATGTGGGTCTATGTAATGCCAGAACGGCAGTGGTACTGCAGAGTAGACTTTTGTGCAGCAAAGACAATCCGTTTTAAATATGAAGTCTTAGCCCGATATTTCCTAAATCCAACCCATCGGTTGTTCGAGCGACTGAATAGGTTTCCTTCACTGGAGGATTTCGTTGCTGCTTCTCATTGGTCACAAGTCACATGACGGGCACTCACCTGCGAGCGGGGGAGGCAGGGCGCAGCTGCACAAGAATAAATCCGGTGCTCTGCAGGTACTGAATGTATTGCTGCATGAACGCGGTGCGCAGCTCCTGCAGCCAGGGCTCTTCTTTAGCTTTGCTGGGGGGCATGTCCGCCGAATCGCAGCTGTGACTACGATCTCTGCCGGATGAGTCATTGGACCGGTGTCTTTTCTAGAAAAAAAAATATTAACCGTTATGAAATGTGAAACTTTGTCCTGATCTTATCGACTGTGTCAAGTCAAGCAACCGGCTGGGGGTTGTAGAACTACAAGTATCAGACTGAGAGTTGTAGTACTTCACAGGTTCCAGGAACCCGTGTCATATCACTATACCTTGCCCTCACTCCTTTCCTGGTCATTCTGGACTTGCGCTTGAAACGATGGATCAAAAAGCAGAGGGGTGGCACAGTAATGAACCAGCCGGGCAGATTGTTTCAGGGTGTCGAGGTCCGCCGCCTGCAGGAACAGATGTCAAATATAAGATGAGGAAATACCAGCTCAGAATAACTGCAAATCTATCAGACAACGGGTGCGGTGGCAGGAATATAAATCAGACGTCCCGTCCACCACTCCGAGTAAAGGACACGGCAGTCGGCGCTTTCCCTTATACTTATGGCTGATAACATAGAACAACAGTTATAATTTGGATACACACAAGAAATCCTTAATTGTACCCCAGTTTGTACCCTAGTACTTACATTGTCCAATGCCAAGCAGCACCCATGTACTCAGATGCATAAAGTGCCCGGGCAGTGCCATTCATTGCCCAGATACATAGTGAACACTACATACCGGACGGATATGGGTTGAAGGTTGTTGTTCCTTATATCGGTTGTCTCATGAACACAAGCCCTGTCCACATGTTCTATTAGGGCACATGGACGTCATAGAAGGGGCTACCCTGTTCGGGACCCCTCTCTATGAGACAGAAAGGACAGCCGCTCTTTAAGAGCAGTTACCGCTCTGGCAGATCGAAGTTGTCCACGTATCACATCTGAGCGGCCGCCATGTAGTGCTACAACGCCTCTTTATTTCCCTAAGCAAAATCAGCTGTTTCCGGGAGATGGATGCATCCGAAAATGGTTGAAGCGGATGAGACAACCCCTTTAAGAGGCCGGACATCGACTTACAGGGTAGTCACCTATAGGTGGCACTAGAGAGACGGTTTTATTTCTTCTGGGGAGAACTACTTTGCATACTTTTTTCCCAGGGAGCATTGCTCTAAAGGCTGGGTCTCCGCAAGTAAGTCTCTGAATGGCCGAGGCCTCCAACGGCAAAATCAAAAAGATTGTATCCCCACACAATGTGACACATCTGCACGGACAGGGGGCCAGTACATTTTCACACATTTCTCTATGACTTATGTCTGTGTATGTTCTTTATAAGTCCTGTAATGAAATGTATTGATGGAGCGTCTGGGAGGAGGGGACAATAAGCGTCACTCACACTGATCGGCATGTTAGACTGCGCTGATCTCTGCTGCCAAGTCACAAACAGATTTTCGATCTTAAGTTGTTTCTCCACCTCTACAAAAAACAAAAAGAATAAGAGATGAGAACTTCTAATAACTACGAACGACCCCGGCCCAGGAGGGATCAAGCATTTAATGGAATCGCCTTTTTTTTATTTTTATAAAGCTTAATCGTTGTATTGGGAAAAGTTCAGCAATTTTCTAATAGACTTTGTGTTTCAATTCCTCACTATTTCCAAGACATCTGATTGCTGTCAGTGACTGGACACACACTATTTTACATTCACAGACCTAATATTCTCACAGGTGAAGGTTTGATACAATTGTATCCAGTCTGGCTAATCCTGTCCAGAGCTGTACAAACTGCACTGCAGACTGATACATTTACCTGCACTGATACATTGTAGCAAACACAGGACAGCAAAGATTTGTGCAGCGGATGTGTAGCTCACAGAGGATTCTCTAGACTCCACAACATTTTTACACACCCTCGGCTGCGAGAAGTATTAGGTATGTGAATGTAAATCAGTGTGTCCATTCAATTACAGCAATCAGAAAGCTTGAAAATGATGAGGAATTGAAACAAAAAGTATATTAGAAAAATTGCAGAACTATTCATGATACAATGATTAAGCTTTATTTATATAAAACCGGAAAATTATTATGATTAGTGTTAGGTCAAGATGGTTTTCAGCCTTGGGAAGCAAACAAAAATATTTCCATTCACTGAAAGCAACCAGATCTCTGGATGAGTATATTAGAAATGATCAAAAATCTTCACTAGACAAAGAATAAAGGCTATGGACACCTTTGCACTGAAATTGTTTAATCTTTTTTTTACTGTGCAGCTCCTGTACATAGCTGGATGTGCCGCTGCTTCTGACATAGATCCGACACACTGCTGGTGGACCTACAGGGCTGATCAGTGGTGAGAGGGGGTCAAGCATTGGTCTTAAGGTAGGGCATATCACACAGGTGGTGTATGTGTGTAATGACAGAGCAAAGCACCCACGGCAGAGTCTGCCTCATGTGCTATAGAAAGCAAAGCAGTACAGGGATGAAGCTGTGACGATACATGAGAACTAGTGAAGACAGCAGCATCCTGGACACACGGACCTCAAATCCAGCATGTATTACGGGACGTCCTAAGAAGTTTGAAACTAAGAGCAGAATGCAAATTTAATACCCGGGGGCCTGAAAATAAATGAAGGAATGAAGACTGCAGGCTGAAACTTAGTGCAATGTTTTTAACTCCCGGTAACTACAAACATCTATAAAAATCATTCCTTCCATGTCGAAGGTGTCCACAGCTTTTAGGCTTTACTTATAAACAACTGAAAACCCCTTTAGGCTGGTGCTCCATGGCGACTTACGTTGCGAGACCTCAACGTCCTTAAGGGACAAAAAGTCACGTGACAATTACAAGATTTCCGACATTCTTCCCCATTGAGGAAATATTCGCGTTGCCTGGCGGTCGCAGGATCCCGTGATTTTACCGTGACCAAAAGCCGCCATGAAGCCCGACCATTAAGCCGCTCTGTATATTTAATATGTCTGCTCCAAACCGCTTTCCCTTCTCACCTCTTTTTTCTGTACTTTTAATTTCCAGAAACTGAGCTCCATGGCGGGAGACGATGTCCATCTCCGGGGAGAGGTGCAAAGGTTTTACGGGGATGACGTCCCTGAGAACCTCATCGAAAGGCACAATGTCTGGGGGATAGTGCAAGGATGGGAGGCTGCGTCCGGAGGTACCCAGCCGTGTCTGCTCCTTGTAAGGAGGGGGTGTGGGGCTTTTGATAAGGGCATCGACTTCTAGGGTGGAATTTAGGAAAAGGTTGGGATCCTGGGAAGAAGAGGAGGAAGCACAAGGTAACAACGATGATATGAAATATTATGTGCCCTGTGCCGGGTTGTCTCACAGTCTCACTCACAATCACTGGATAATGAAAAGTTCGGCAACTTTTTAATATTCTTTAGCTTTCAATTCCATTTTCAAGATCCCTGCTTTATGTCAGTGAATAGAAACATTCATTCTTTACATTTAGATGCGGAAATCCTCGTGGCCTAGTCCTGTTCAGTGTATCAGTTATCCCTTCTTATGAGCCATTCAACTGTGTGAGCAGGACTAGGTCAGAACAGGTTTCAGCCTCTGAATGCAAACAATAACTGTTTGAAGTCACAGACAGAAAGCAGAGATATTGAAAATAGTGAGAAATTTAACAAAAAGCGTATTACAAAAGTTGCAAAACTTTTCATTTTGAAACGATTAAACATTTACATAAAAAGTAATAGGGGTTGTCCAGGATTAGAAGTAGACGGCTGCTTCGCTTCCTTCCAAAACAGCGCCACATTTGTCAATGGGTTGTGTCTGGTATTGCAGCTCAGCAACATTGAAGGAAATGGGGCTGAGTTGCAATACCACACACAACCTGTGGACGGACGTGGCGCTGTTTTGGAAGGGAGCAGCCATGTTTTTTCTAAAAATGAAGAAGAATTTTTATCACATTTAGTACACAGGAGTTACCTGCTTGCTCTCTTCATGCCAGGGGGTGTCCGAAAAACTGTAGTGATGGAAGAGTCCCAACTTCTGACTTAGAAGACAATGCACCACGTGCGCCCGGGCATTCTGCCACTGGATCAGACGTACCAGGGAGCGGCTCAGTGATGCGCCCAGGTCTGGAGACCAGTTGTACGTGTACAGGGTAAGCTGACGAAGGAGAAAAACGGAGATGTGAATCCAGCCGCAAGGAGAAGCGGGGGAGGGGAGTCATAAACCCTGGACGCGGTTATATAAACGCGTCACCTTTTTATCTTGGATGTCAATGATCAGGAACCTTTGTCGAGGAACCAACCCACGCGGTGAGGAAGACGGGTCCAGAGGTCTATCGGCCGATTCCAGCTCCATGGCCTCAAAACGCTGGAATCCTTTCTGAGCTGCGAGTATAAAAATAATCCATGAGAGTCAACAGATCACAGTAGCTGCATTATTAACCCCTAGACCACCACAGTGTATATAGATTTATGTTCCAGCTGCCCCGGGAAGTTAGATCGTAAATAAGTAGTCTTTAACCCCTTGGTGACACTTGCTGTACATTTACGGTGCTGACGCTATGTCGTTTGTTCCAAACGCAGTAAATGTACGTCACGGGGATTGCGCCCGCACCACCTGAAACGTGTGTGTCAGCCGTATCTTACAGCGAACACTCTGCTGCAACGGCCGGGAACAGAGAAACGCTCCAACAATATAAAATAAATAAAAATAATAAAAAGCGCCTTTATTTTTTTCCCCTTTTTCCCCCTATATAAAACGTAAAAAATGTAACGATGCCGGTTCTGCTTTGGTATCACATTAAAGCTCCATCTGTTCCGTAAAAAATAAAAGAATGGATTTATGGCCAAAGTAAAAATACAAACCTTTATCCTCCTCAGGTTCAGTTCACACGTGTAAATTATGCGGTTTTACAGCAACGGAATTAGTTGCGGAAAATCCGCAGCAAAGTGGACGAGATAAAACAAATCTCCTCCGTACGCTGCGTAAATACTGAGTGGGAAAAACGTGCGGTGCAGAATTTTATTCCGCAACATGTCAGTTGTATTTGTGTAAACGCGACGCTGCTTATTTGTTGCGGGTTTTCTTCATTGAATTCAATGGGGAATTAAAACCAGCAAAAAAATAGCAGTTGTTGCATTTTTTTGCGGCGGGTTCGTAGCGATCCCGCTGCAAAAAACGCAACTCCGAAAAAAACAAAAGCTCATACTTACCCAGAAGTCTGTGTTCCTCCCTCCAGCGCGGCCTCCTGGGATGACGTTTCATCGCTAGCTAAGTGCTGCCGTTTTCCGCAGCGGAATTCCCTTCGGCGCACAGGGCGGATACGCTGCCTGCTTTAACGCAGCATATCCTCCCCGTCTGAACACGGCCTTAGAATGTGGCCAAAAGGTGAAATTTTGCTGCGGACAATCAGACATCGGAAGGCCTTGGCCTTGAAAGGGTTAAAAAATATTCCTAATGTGATATGGAAAAACCGTCGTTTTTCTTAAACGTTTTCTTAGTACCATCTGGGGCTTTTAGGGCAATGGTCAACTATATTCAAGTCAATGGGAAAAAAATTTGGCAAATATACAAAAAATAAATAAATCAGCATTTCCTAATAACTGTAGGGTTTTTTGTTACAGGATTTTTTAAAAATCCCGTTCACTTCCACGTAACATCCGTCTGCCACGTAAAAATACTGCAGCGGCCAAAACAGCGGTATGTGAATGCATCAAACTCTGAGCGGTTACATAGACACAGTCCACATCAATGTCCACGGTGACCTGATCAGCAGCAGTCAGGATGTGGACATTGATGTGGATGGTGACGTGGACTGAGGTGAAGATGTGCATCGGACAAGGGCCCATAATGTGATGTTTGGGGAACTGGTCAGATGGGGGTTCCAATAGTCTTGGTAGGTAAAAAAAAGTGGCATAAAAAAAGATATTTCAAATGGTGTAAAGGATTAATGGAAAAACTTCCAGTATAGTGGACACAATGACACTTCCTTTGGTCTGCAGCTTTGCTGTGTAGACTGAGACAGAATCAGCAGAGGGCGGGGGAATTAATGACAGATCTATTGTACTACTGGAGACCTAGACAAGGCAGGATAGTAACACTATACGCACAGATAAGGCGCAGTATGCAGCTCCCCTGTAACTCCCCGGTATCTGGGGGAAGGGATATAACACTCTTGTAAATTTCTCTGTAAAATGAATCCCATTCATTGCAGCTGCTATTAAAGCACGCACACCCTGCTGTACAGTATATACAAACAAGACAGGAAGGAAGTGTGTGCCTCCAATATGTCCTCCCCCATACAGAGAATACAGGAAGGAAGTGTGTGCCTCCAATATGTCCTCCCCTATACAGAGAATACAGGAAAGAAATATGTGTCTCCAATATGGGGATATTGCCCTTGGGATTTTTTTTAAAAACAAAATAATAAGTAGCTCTCCTCCAGAAGTACCACGTATAGGTGACTACATAACGTTCCCAGATATCGACTGACGGGCTGGTTCCCGTTAGTTACTTCCAATTATAGTATAATATAGAGGAAGTATTCATTATAAAACGTTGGCTTTTATTAAGCTTGGATAAAACATGGAACATCACATGCTCTGTAGTGACCCATGTACCGACATACAAACATATAAGTATCGGAGAGGCAGTGGTATATATCACTAGGCTTTGTGGACAGTATTCTTATCTAGCATGCTTAGTCTTGTGGATTACTGTGCACTATATCTGTCCTATCTATTATCAGATCTGATAGACTCTCTCAAAGCCGGATATCTAGTCTGCCTAAATTATATTCTGAGTGCAGCGAGCAACTCCACCTCCTACGCGTTTCACCCTATTCTGGGTTCGTCAGGGAGACGTCAGGAGTTTATATGATCTGACTCATTGGTGTTTGGCAGTGAATGCTTCATTTCCGCGTCTTTTTGTGTATCAGTAAGACCCTCCCCTTCCGGAGGTTCGGCCGTCCGATAGCCAATCACTGACAGGTTTACTTACTTCCTCACCCTTCATGATTCCCAGCATCTCATTGGACCGATTCTATTTCCGTCATCCTGGAATGTTTATGCATCATCCCTATTGGTCTAGAGCTCTGTCAGTCACTGTGCCGATTCTGAGTATTCGTTCCCATGTAATGTATTGTCACATTAAGTTTATATCGCTATGTGCTGTATAAATGAATGGAGAGAAGTGCATGACGCTGATTGGTCGCTGACTGGTCGCTGATTGGTCACCGATTGGTCAGCGTCATACACTTCTCTCCACAACGCCCACTTGGTCATATAGTAAAACACGCACAGTTGTCCATTAAGAAACTCATTAGCATAAAGCTAAAATAGGTCATAACTCCGTCAAAAATGATTGTTTTTCTAAATAAAAAAAACACTGCTGTAATCTACATTACAGCGCCGATCACATCATGTACAAGAGAGGCCACTTATAATGTGGTGACAGAGACTCTAAGAACAGTTCTCGCTCTGGTCGGTCGTGAGCAGTCAATGTATTACATGAAGGTTTTTTTTAATGTGAATGGCCTCCATGTCATACTACACTTCCCAGGCAGCGGATTGAAGGGGGAGCTGGGAGCCGGAACCATGACAATCAGCTGATCGTCGCGGAGGCTTCATTATCAAAGTGATCATCCCTTAAGACAACCCTTTTAAGGGCCGGACATTAAACTTACAGGGTAACCACCTTCTGGAGGAGAGCTAATTTGCATACAATTTTCCCAGGGAGCATTGCCCTAAAGACTTCCTACCAGCTGGATCTCCGCAAGGAGAATCAGTACCTTACTAATAAATACGTTATTTCTCTTCTACACATTCACATCTAATTAATGAAGCAATCATGACATACAAGATCAGAGGGTCACAGAATAATTATGCGGGGCCTCTCTCTTTTAAGACTAGGGCTGCGATAGACCGCATCATTTGTGCACTTTTTTTGAACTTTGGGTGATAGACCGCACGACTCGAGCTTTAAAAAAATAAAAATAAAAAAATATTTCCCCTTTAAATGGCTAAACTGCTTTTCTGATAAACGAAATGGTCTTTTATCCATAACTTGCAGGAGAAGCAGCGTGCTCGGTCTAGACCTGACTCTTTGTACCCCTGGATTTCACAAGCAATTGAGTTGTATTATATCCCAGGGCAGCAGACAAACACTTTATTCCTGGAAGAATGTCGTAATAAACTTAAGATGCAAGAGAGTTTCTGAACAAACAATAAAGTCGTCTGGAAACGGTAATTTATGAGAATTACTCTTGTGCACCCATCTGTGTGTCTCATACCACAACCATCACCCGGTGCAGTGCTCAGGGCAACAACGACAGAGAAACTTACACGTTTTCAACTTGCAGCCCTCATCATCATATTTATCCTCATCCCAATCCTCATCATCCTCACTCGAATACGCTGGGAGTAAAGAAAAAGTAATCACCTGTATACTAGAACATCAGTCCTTTATCACTCAAAGCATATGTCCCCCTTTAAACATAATTTATATATACATACATATACACACACACACACACACACACACACAAAAACACACACAATCTACATGATAAGTGGTCACTGTATATTATATTTCAGAGCTGAACTCACTTTTCTGCTGGTGAAGTCACTTATCTTGTAATGATCCTGAGTTATACTCCAGAGCCACACTCACTATTCTGCAGTCTTCAGAGCTGAAATCTCCCAGCATTACCGGCTTGTTCAATGTCTACCCAGAGCTTGCTCTGGTGATTTTCATTCTGGCATGTGTCAATTTTACACCAGGCTCTGCAGAGTTATCTGATGTAGGAAAACCAAACTGCCCCCCTGCATTATAGGAGTACAACTAAGCTGTAAGGGAAGTGTCTGCCAACAAACATACTGACTGACTGTTTTCAATATCAGCAAGCATAATGGGGTATTCAGCTCTGGAGTATAATACAGGATGTAACTCAGGATCAGTACAGGATAAGTAATGTAATGTATGTACACAGGGACTCCACCAGCAGAATAGTGAGTGCAGCTCTGGAGTATAATACAGGATGTAACTCAGGATCAGTACAGGATATGTAATGTATGTACACAGTGACTCCACCAGCAGAATAGTGAGTGCAGCTCTGGAGTATAATACAGGGTGTAACTCAGGATCAGTACAGGATAAGTAATGTATGTACACAGTGACTCCACCAGCAGAATAGTGAGTGCAGCTCTGGAATATAATACGCGATGTAACTCAGGATCAGTACAGGATATGTAATGTATGTACACAGTGACTCCACCAGCAGAATAGTGAGTGCAGCTCTGGAGTATAATACAGGGTGTAACTCAGGATCAGTACAGGATAAGTAATGTATGTACACAGTGACTCCACCAGCAGAATAGTGAGTGCAGCTCTGGAGTATAATACAGGGTGTAACTCAGGATCAGTACAGGATAAGTAATGTAATGTATGTACACAGTGACTCCACCAGCAGAATAGTGAGTGCAGCTCTGGAGTATAATACAGGGTGTAACTCAGGATCAGTACAGGATAAGTAATGTAATGTATGTACACAGTGACTCCACCAGCAGAATAGTGAGTGCAGCTCTGGAGTATAATACAGGGTGTAACTCAGGATCAGTACAGGATAAGTAATGTAATGTATGTATACAGTGACTCCACCAGCAGAATAGTGAGTGCAGCTCTGGAGTATAATACAGGGTGTAACTCAGGATCAGTACAGGATAAGTAATGTAATGTATGTACACAGTGACTCCACCAGCAGAATAGTGAGTGCAGCTCTGGAGTATAATACAGGCTGTAACTCAGGATCAGTACCGGATGAGTAATGTAATGTATGTACACAGTGACTCCACCAGCAGAATAGTGAGTGCAGCTCTGGAGTATAATACAGGATATAACTCAGGATCAGTACAGGATAAGTAATGCCATGTACACAGTGACTCCACCAGCAGAATAGTGAATGCAGCTCTGGAGTATAATACAGGATATAACTCAGGATCAGTACAGGATAAGTAGTGTAATGTATGTACACAGTGACTCCACCAGCAGAATAGTGAGTGCAGCTCTGGAGTATAATACAGGATGTAACTCAGGATCAGTACAGGATAAGTAATGTAATGTATGTACACAGTGACTCCACCAGCAGAATAGTGAGTGCAGCTCTGGAGTATAATACAGGATATAACTCAGGATCAGTACAGGATAAGTAATGCCATGTACACAGTGACTCCACCAGCAGAATAGTGAATGCAGCTCTGGAGTATAATACAGGATATAACTCAGGATCAGTACAGGATAAGTAGTGTAATGTATGTACACAGTGACTCCACCAGCAGAATAGTGAGTGCAGCTCTGGAGTATAATACAGGATGTAACTCAGGATCAGTACAGGATAAGTAATGTAATGTATTTACAAAATGACAACTATTTCTGTAGATTAATTCTATATTTAAACTGTAAAATGGTGTTTAGAGGAGGACATGCAGTTTAAGAGGTCCATAGTATACTGTAATTCCCACCAATAAGGTTCAGCTGCCCATTTTCATAGTTATCTGGGGTATATTACAGAAAGATCGGGGAGTATGGAGGAAACTCACCCTGTTCAGTGTTGTATCTCCACTGGCGAAAGTTACGCCCCAGAAGGATCAGCTCGCGAGCTGCCGCTGGTCGAGATGGGCTATGCTGGTTAATAGAGAAAGGCACAAACGCTGGTCCTTCTGGGCCACTGATAAAAAAAATAATAAAATAAAATGGATTCAGCAGATGCCCACCAGACGCAGAATTCAGCTCATTACAGTCCACAAGGCCCTCACAACTTACTTGCTTTTTTCAAATACTTTGACGCTGGTGTCGCTGGCCAGGGAGGTGATGATGTTGAAAAGTTCTGTAAGAACGGATGGAAGAAGGAACCGAGAAACAGTCTGTGCGGAGCAGAGTTGGATGGAAGGACACCCTGCACGAGAACAGAAAAAACAAACACCTTCAAAGATCCCCCCACAAGGAACTAACACCGGGAAACAAGGAGACCCGATGCAAACGAGGACGAAGGAATCGGACACCAAACAGCAGCAACCGCTCTATGTCCTGAACCAACATCTTTACAACACAAGGTCTAATGTAATGACTTAAAGGGGGACTCCAACCAAAACCAAAGCCTTCTGTGTGTCAGTTTCTCCCGTTTTCTTTTACTATGTATGCAGCCTCCTGCCACGAGGTTATAATAGAGAGGATCACAGCTCGGCCTCCCTGACTATATACTTATAATCTCTTATTTAGGAGAATTCGGAGGGAAGGATAATCACACTGTCCTCCCCAGCAGGCAGAGTTGGTCATGTGATGCTGTGCTGAGGCATCATGGGATTGATAGCATAGAACAGAGGAAGAAAAAGCAGGGAGAAATCTAAAATTCAAGATGGCGTCTGATCAGATGCAGACAGGAGGCCGGACCGCAGGGGAGTAGAATATACATAAAAGCAGGACAGAGCTGCAGGGACCAGCTGTGATGTCATTATGTAGAGCTGCAGAAAATCCACGCTAGGAATATACACTGTGCTGTGCGCATTCTTATAGAGCAGTGTGCAATACAGTGAACCTTATAGGGGTTGTATCTTCTGGGCGACCTCGTTTCATATGCCCATGACCGGGCACCGTGTAACACTGAACTGTGGTCGCCCACCGGACAAACAGCGATCAGCTAATTATCCCGATTAGACAACACCTTCTAAGTGATTCTCCAGTTTTATGTAACTAAAGTTCATGAATTGTATAAGGAAAATTTCCACAACTTTCCAATATATTTTGAGTTTTAATTATTGACCTTTTTCAAGATCTTTGCTTGCTCTCAGTGAATGGTAGAATTCTTGTTTGCATTCAAGAGCTAAAAAAAACATCCAGATCATATCCAACTGACAATGGTGCGGGACTCGTTCCAAAAGAGTGTGCGGATACACTGTAACGAACCTTGCAGGACATGATCTGGACAGGTTATCAGCTTCTGAATGTAAACAACAATGCACCTATTCACTGACAGCAATAACGTTGAAGATGGTAAGGAATTTGAACAAGATATAGGAGAAAGTTTCAGAATGTTTCATCTTACCATAATAATAATGTTCACACGTCTTAACAAATTACGTCTGAAATTACGTCTGAAATTACGGATGAATGTCAGACGTTTTTGCAAGTACTTGCGTTTTTCGTGGCGTCTTTTACGGACGTAATTGGAGCTGTTTTTCAATGGAGTCAATGAAAAACGGCTCCAAAAACGTCCAAAGCAGTGACATGAACTTCTTTGATGCGGGCGTATTTTTACACGCCGTCTTTTGACAGCGACGCGTAAAATGACACCTCGTCTGAACAGAACACCGTAAAACACATTGCAGGTAATGGGCAGATGTTTGCAGGCGTAATGGAGCCGTCTTTTCAGGCGTAATATGTGGCGTAAAACGCCCGAATTACGTCTGAAAACAGTGCGTGTAAACATACCCTGAAGTGGTGGACCCCACTCTATTACCCATGCCGGCACATCACAAGGAATATCTGAGAGCAGACTACAATCTGAAAATAAGTTATATTATCGGTATATCCCGTGTGTGACATTCGGCGATCACTACTGCACATACCCAGCTGACTCATGAAGTTCGTCCATTGCAGGCAGGTGTGGCTGTATAATGGGTGCAGGGTGCCCACCTCACCCTCGTCCAGCTGTGTCTGGCGCTTCCTGTAGGGGGCACACATTAAGAGGACTGTGATTCTGGAGTCTGCACAGACAAGGTTTCTGGAGCCTGCAGATAAGAGACAGTACCTCTGAGCATGCTCCAAACTGATCCCGGGTCTGTCCGGATAACTCGGGACCTTCAGACTCTCTGTCTTGTGTCGTCGCCTCGTTCGCGGTTCTTCTGAGCGTTCGCAGACTATGTCGTCGGTGGTTTTTGGGGGGCCCAGCTCCGCACTGTCAGGCTTACTCTGGAAAAAGAATACAGATAGATTACAGGGGTGACAACGAAGGGCTCTTGCTCTCGCATTAATCCAACAGTCTGGTGTGAAGAACCAACCGTTTCATCCTTACCAGCATATCCCAGAAGCTCCTGCGCCCCCCGGCTTTGCTGGGAGGGGTACTTGGGTCAGTGCTGGGGGGTGACACTGACGAAGGAAGGCCTATCGGGGAAGGACGTGGCTTGCTAGATGGCTGAGCCAATCCCTTCATATCTGGAAGAGACTGAGAGGGAACCTTTCCTGAAGGCAAAACAAACAAGACAGATTATCTGCAATGAATGTGGACAATTAAAGGAGTTGTCTGAAAAAAAAAAAAAAGGTAGAGTTATTTTTTCAAACAAGATGTTGGAAGATCAGTGAATGACGTAGGACGGGTTTTGTTCATGCTTTTCTCTGTCCAACTGGGAACTGAAGCCAGTGATATCGAGAGGGGATCATAGGGCAGATCTGGGTCCGTTATTCCCACCTGTCCAGGCTGTTTTTAGGAGCAGAGGGAACGAATTCCCCCACTTGAATGGTGTGAACTCACCCTAAGAATATTTAATGAAGACAACCACTTTGAAATAGAAGCTAGCCGGGTGATCAGCCACGTGTCCAGCTTCAGATTTCCCCAGATACATATCTTTATAGGGGTCAGAGCGCTGTTTTTCTGATCAGAGCTCCAAATCTACTTCCCTTCATACAGAATAGAATTAAATAATAATTTTAGCTGCCTATAGTCACCACCAGGGGGAGCCGAAGGGCTTACTGGCAATGGTTGTCTAATGGAGCTCAATGAAAGCTCCCCCTAGTGGTCATGTATCGGTCTGTGAGAAGATTTCAGAGCTCTGTCTTTCTATTACCCAGCTCGGTGCCCTATAAAGATATTTTATGAAAAAAATTCAGAGCAGAATTTTGGAATTATTTATATGCAGAAAAAATGTAAACAATTTAATTTTTATTTTAACCCTATTTACTTACAGGACCCCTGTTCTCATTCAGGCTATTACCATTTGTTGATGCTTCTGGGTCTAGCGGCTTCGTAGGATCCACACAGAGCGGCATCTGCAGGATATGAAACTCGATGATGACATCACAGAGCGCATGGCGCAATGAACTGGAGAGACGCTCAGACAATTGGGAAGAGCTGATGTTTCCCTTCTCCCAGACATCAAATCGCACCAAAGTCAGAGGCGCTGAAAATCAGAAAAAATAAACATGGCGTCATAATACGGCATTAAGGGACTGGGGCCGTGGTGAACAGCAGCGCTCTCTACCTGAGCCGGCAGCGCTGGAATCTGGGGTATATCTGCTGACTTTGGTCAATGACTCGAAGGTGCTGACACTGAGCAGATGAGATGCAGCAGAAGGACAAACAAGAGGAGGTCCTGACCGCTCGCCATACGCCTGCGTCACTAGAGCGCCGTGCGGATCCACGAATGACAACGCAATGCAGGCGATACCTAAACAGCAAATAGACGTTACTAGAGAATCCCACAGCGAAGGACAGAGGAAAACCCTACAGAGATGTAATAACATCATACACGGTGGAGGGACTGAACATTATAACGTCACTATATCCGGGGTGGGGGATGGGAGCCTGATGTATCCTCTAGTAACAGATATATATATATATACACAGATGACAGGAACGCGGGGACGGAAACACTTTTACCTTTCCCTCCGGTGCCTTGTCCACCAGGCTTATTATACAGGAACAGGTCCAGCTCCGGGAGGGAGTGGTGGTAATAATGCTGCAAAATAAAGGGTCCGAACTCAGTATGAGGGGATCAGACAGCGGAAACACGTAGAGAATCACGTAGATCGCAACTGCTGACCCTGCGCTGAATGAACCCTGCCGATCACACAGGATAGACGTATCTATCTATCTATCTATCTATCTATCTATCTATCTCATATCTATCTATCTATCTATCTATCTATCTATCTATCTATCTATCTATCTATCTATCTATCTATCTATCTATCTCATATCTATCTATCTATCTATCTATCTCATATCTATCTATCTCATATCTATCTATCTATCTATCTATCTATCTATCTCTCTCATATCTATCTATCTCATATCTATCTATCTATCTATCTCTCATATCTATCTATCTCATATCTATCTATCTATCTATCTATCTATCTATCTATCTATCTATCTATCTATCTATCTATCTATCTCTCATATCTATCTATCTATCTATCTCTCATATCTATCTCCTATCTATCTATCCCATATCTATCTATCTAATATCTATCTATCTATCTATCTATCTATCTAATATCTATCTAATATCTATCTATCTATCTATCTATCTATCTATCTATCTATCTATCTATCTATCTATCTCATATCTATCTATCTCATATCTATCTATCTATCTATCTATCTCATATCTATCTATCTATCTCATATCTATCTATCTATCTATCTATCTCATATCTATCTATCTATCTCATATCTATCTATCTATCTATCTATCTCATATCTATCTATCTCATATCTATCTATCTATCTATCTATCTATCTATCTATCTATCTATCTATCTATCTATCATTATTTGGTTTATTTCAGTATCAGTATATCCTCCCTAGATACGGATTGTATACAGAAACATATTTAAAGTGGATCTGTCATGACAATTTGAGCAGTATATTATAGGGACAGGACTATTATAACAAACAGAACTAAAATAATATTGTGCTGTTTGGTTAATATCCGATAAGAAAGAACCGTGCGAACCCCCAGTTATGAGTCTGCTGAATTCACAAGCCCACCCCCCCCCCCCCAATAATTGACGGTGACGGCTGTGCCTGCTGCATACATGGCTGTCAGTGATTGCGGGGGGGTCGGGGGGAGAGTTTGGGGTGTCAGGCTCATGAACACAGCAGACTATGAGCCGCTGGCTGCATTATATTTTGATGTGGTTGTTTGGTATAATAGCCCAGCGGACCGGTCACTATAATAAGCCGCTCATCCTCACGACTGATCCGCTTTAAGCCGCTGTCGCTATGAAGATGGGCGGTTATCCGGTCCCTCACCTGGAAGTGATGCTGTCCATTACTATCTGTGTATTTTGGAGTGTGCAGGAAGATGAGCAGGTTCTGACGCAGATAGTAAGCCATGGCTTGTAGGCACGGCAGTGAGGACTGGGGGATGGTGAACTGCAGGACTTCTGTCGGCGGCGTTCCTCTCGGCTGGATAAACTGGTAGAAGAAATAACCCAGAATTATTAGGGGAGGGTCTGCGGCTCACAATATATATATATATAGTCCTGACAGGCCCGGGTCCTCACCTCCACATCCGCCGGGGTCAGTTTACAATTTCTCTGCAGCATGACTGTAATAATGTCCAGCGTGGCCTCATCCAGGCGCTTCCGGAGAACCTTCACCAAATCATCCGTGATCTCGGAGCCTGAGGACGCCATCAAAACGGTGACAATCTGTGGAGCCGTATCTAAAAGCAGCAGCCCCACGTCTGGCGCGTTTCATGCGGATCGCCAGTTCTCAGTTTGGAGATGTTGTCTGAGGCCTCTCGCCCACGACCACAAAACCACGGATATTTTATATATGTTAATACACTTTCTCCTCTAGTCTATACTGGATGTAGGAATTCACACATCTATAGAGGAGCCCGGTCATAGTCACGACTACTAGGGTTGTCACGATACCACAATTTGGACTTCGAGACCGATACTTCGTGTAGTATTGCGAGTCTCGAAAATCAAAACAATACTTTTCCAATAATAATAATATTTAAAAAAAAAAAGTTCTTCCATTTTCGGATGCGAGGCGTGATGAATTTTAAATGTCCATTTGCCTCACATCATAAATGACGCTATAAATTTGTTGTTACGGTTGCGACGATACGGAATGTGTGTCTATTTTATGTATTGAGCCTTTTATTTTAATGTTTATTGTATGAAACGGGCGTGTGTCGTTTTTTAAATTTTTTTATTTAACATTACTTTATTTTAACTTTTTTTTTATTTTAAAACTTCGATGTACTGGCACATATGTATATACTGATAGGACGCAGAGAGTTGTAGGGACGTACCCAAGTATGCCCTAACAACAGGAAATATGGTCAGACAGCCCTGGGGTCCTTCAATGGACCCTGGGCTGTTTGCCCATATATGGTATGTTCCTCAATCACATCAGAGGGATTCCCCGTGGTGGGATCCAAGGGGCATCCCCCTTCTCATTTACCCCTTGAATGCTGCGGTCAGCTTTGAGGAGGGAATAGCGGCTGAGATGAGAGGTTTCTCTGATCTCCGCCGTTAGAGCGGGGCTGCGGCTGTGTAATACAGCCAATGCCCTGCTCCTGACAAGTGAATGCGCACGATCAGCATGAGGTGATGCGGCCGGCGCTGCACTAATGAGCGGCGGCACTGGCCCTGAAGACAGAGAAAATGGGGGTGTTTTGCAGTGCACCCGCCATGTTTTTTCTTCAGTGCCAGTGCTCAGTAGTGCAGCGCTGGCCGCATCATATCATGCTGACCGCGCGCACACACTTGTTGTCAGGAGCGGGGCAATGACTATATTACACAACCGCAGCCCCGCTCTGACTACATTCATGTATTACAATACTAAGCTGTGCAGCCGCACAGCTTAGTATCGAAATACATGAATTAACGGTATCGAACCATTTGAGGGTACATGGCATCGAAATGGTATCGATATTTCAATGCATCGTGCCACCCTAATGACTATCAGAATGAAAAACCTCCATTCTTTACACTGCAGGCTGAGTTTAAGTTACCGGAGAATGGGGAAGACAGAGAAAAAAAGTTTATAATTCCAAAGTGACTTTGTGTATTTGACCACTTGAACCCATCAAACACCAGAGAAGCACCCAGGATTAGTCTACATCTTAGTCTCACCCGCTTCCCCGACGCCATGGACCAGCAGGAGAATGTGCTTATCCATCTGACCCACGGGCCGTGTAGAGTCTGTGCTCCGGGATGAAGGCAACTCCAGCGATAACCGGCTCCCCTAAAAAACAAGCAAGTGTGAGGAACCAAAAGACAAACAGATTATTTCTTTAGGCTCAGCCTCGGATGTCGCCATCTCACCGTCACGTCCTCTGTGAATATTGGTTCTTGACTACGAGACAGCGCCAAAGAACGAGACATTATAGGCTGGGATAAGTCCAAGTCCCATAGTCTGCCATTGCCGGACGTCTCAGAAAGCCTAAAAAAAAAACATTCAAAAAATAAAGAAAATGTTAGAAAAGAAGATCATTAACCCTTAAGGATCAAGCCACTTTTAGCCGCAGGGACCGCGAGAATTTTTTAGGCATTTTGCTAAACCCCATTCTGTCAAACATTGTAGCTATTTGAGGCCTTGTTTTTTGCAGGACAAATTGTAGATTTATTTTTTTTTGGTTATAATATTTCAATGCTGAATTTGTAAGAATTTTTTGAGATGGCATAAAAATAAAAAATAAAGTGTTTTTTTTTTATGCCATTTACGGTTTACTTCAATTGACAAAGTAACTTTAGTGTACGGTTCTTTATGAGTAATGGGATGCATAATATGTAAATGTTTTTTTACTGTTTATTCAATAAAAATGTCATCATAAAAACGATTTACTTTGACATTTTTTTATTTTTTTTTTAAACGAACGTGATGTCATACGTCTAATACTGCATATAAAATGCACTGGCATCTGTGAGGGTATATATAGGTAAAGACGAAAAAAAAACCAATGCCGCAGCCCTCTGCGAACGCCAAGACTACCTAATACACTATAAATAAATCTGCATTGCTGCTGAATCAACTTACAATAGGGAGGTTCTTAGCGCACATTTTGATAAAATTGTGTGAGCCCACCTGCCACGACAAGGCGACCTCTATGAGGTGAGTCTCTAACCTAAAAATACACCTCTGTTCTGGGTCTAAGCCTGCAGAATATACTGGGGTTAGATAGGAAACAGCTTTACTCTAATTAAAAGCAGCCTTGGGCGAATGGGAGGAGTGCTAGACCAAAAAGGAGGCCGTCACCACCTCTATGCACAACTATTGGAAGCAGATTCAGCAGTAATGCAGACTTATTTACATATAGAGTATTATGTAGTGCTGTGGCATTGATTTTTCTTCTTTACATGTAGTATTTACGGTCACAGCGTAACGTGCACAGGCACATTTTTCATTTGGTAAAATGTGCAGGATCAGACTGGGGGGGTGGCTGTCAATCACAACTATTCCCCAGTGGGCAACCCCCACCATCGCTTCCATGTACGGGATTCTGTGGGAAGAGGTTAAAGGGGTGTTTGACAGTAATTATTGATACTCCATAATTGTTTACTGAGTGGAGGGCCCACCAATCAGAATCTAAGGGACATGAGACCCCTTTTTTTTTCGGGCATAACCTGGTCACAAAGCGGAGAAGCAGAGTTGGTGCCGGAGCCTCCATTACAGTCTGTGGACCACCCATATAGTCAGGGACCCCCTATAAGAGATTTCCGGGTATGTTCACACGCAGTGTTTTGAGGCGTAAACGCCTCGAAAAACACCTAAAAAAAAACTAAAGATGAACGTCTCCAAACATCTGCCCATTGATTTCAATGGGAAAAACGTTTCGTTCAGATGGTGCGTTTCTTTATGCGGCCATTTGAAAAAACGGCGCGCAAACCCCCCCCCCCCTCGTAAAAAGAAGCGCATGTCACTTCTTGAGCCGTTTTTGGAGCAGTTTTTCATTTTATCAATAGAAAAACAGCTCAAAAAACAGCTGAAAATCGGAGGCTGTTTTCCCTTGTAAAGACCTCCATAATTTTACAGCCGTTTTTACTTTTGCGTATGAACATGGCCTTATAGTATATTCTATGGATCCGGACATTATATGGGGTTATGAAGCTTTTGGGAATGAATAAACAACCCTGTCAATAGGACCTCATTATATACATTTTTAACATGATTGGTTATTACAAGAAGACGCTGCACAATACGCACCGGAGGTAGAAGACGGATTTGGTGGAACGCTCCTGATACACGAACATGTTCTTCCGGTTGACGACAGAGAAGGCGTTGAGCACGGAGCGCAGGGACTGGATGGCTGCAGATACACGAGGCATCAGGTATAACACGGTCCCCGCCACACGGGTCCAGACCACGCGGCAGAGCGGACACTAACCTCTGGACACCCCCATGTTGGGTCCCATCTTCAGTCGGGGGTGGATATGAATGACTGTGCTCCACACCATGTCACAGGCAAAGTGCCCCGGAATAAACTGCATGGTGGCAGCGAGGTAATCGCGGGGCTGGTAACTCTCCTCCCCAGAATAATCTGCAAAGACAAATGAGACATCATAATAGAAGAACACAACCCCCCAAATAACAAGAAGAGCTGGCGCCCCCTGCAGAGTATATTAGGAGGAGTACTGGGGACCTTACCCTCCAAGTGCCGCCCCACAAAAAATTCCCAGTAAACAAGCAAGACGGGTGTCACTTCAGTTCTTATTGTGATGGTCACCCAGCTCTCCAAGACTTCTGAATGGCAACTCCTGAATTGATTTTTTTTTATTCCTCTCTGCTTGCTGTCAGTGAATGATTTGCATCCAAAAGCTAAAAATATCCCTGAGTTAGTCCAGCTCAAACAGCGGATGGTCTTGTGCAGGACAGTAGGTAGATTTGTGTCACTGCTCCACAGATAATTGCCTACAATGATACAATGCAACATACCCAGCAGCTGTGTGAGCAGGATTAGATCAGGATGGGCTTTCAACCTCTGAATGTAAAAAAAAATATTTCCATTCACTAACAGCAAGCATAGATCTTCAACATGTTCAGGAAAAGCCATTTAAAGGGTATGTTCACACGGCCTATTTTCAGCCGTTTTTGGGGCGTTTACGAAAAACTCGCTGTAAAAAAAGAAGTGCATGTCATTTCTTGAGCAGTTTTTCATTATCTCAATAGAAAAACAACTTTAAAAAACGGGCGGAAAAAAACGCATAAAAAAAACCGGTTGTAAATTGTAAATCACAGGCTGTTTTCCCTTGAAAAGCTCCGTATATTACAGCCGTTTTTTGTTTGCCGTGTGAACATAGACTAACTAAACGTTCAAAAAAACTTCTGACGTTATAGTGACATGTCGGAGGTTCTGATTGGTGGGGGTCAGAGTACTGAGATCCCCACCAATCGCTAAAACGAAGCGGCAGAAGGTCTCGTGTGAGCGCTCAGCCGCTTCGTGTCTGTTCGGCTTTTTATGGAAATCGATGTAGCGGAGTACAGACTCAATAGAAAGTCTATGAGCCCGTACTCCGATACATTGGCTATAATGATCCCTGTAGTAATCACCTTCATTCGTAAGCATCCTGGGCCGATACGAGGCGTAGGGACTTTCACTCTTCCAGATATCCTCCTCGCTCTCGGCCACCAGCAGTGTGTTACATAGATGTGTGTCATGCAGGTCCTGCAGCAGGAGACGCTGAGGGGGGAACACAGAGGATTTAAAGGGGTATTCCAGAGAAAAATGACTTACGGTATATAAGGATATGGGATTAAGATCTGGCCGGTGGGGGTCTGACCATAAGGATCACCACTGATTGGGAGAACGGGGTCCAGTGAAGCGGAAGGAGACGGCTGCTACTCCGGCCGTTCATGGCTGTCTATAGGAGTCTATGGAGAGTGACAGAGACGCCGGCTCCAGGGCAGCCACAGAGGACACAGGAGCCTGATCTCCCGATCACTGAGGGCCAGGCTCCCAACGATCAGACACTTATGGCATATCCTATGTCTTTCCCTGGAATTCCCCTTTAAGGATACAAACAACATATACTCCGAAACACCAACAGATCAAAGGTCACAATGGTCTAATAATAAAAAGTAAATTTTCACATCTTAATCATAATGTATATACTCAATCTGTGCTGGTGTCAGCTAGGGGCTGAAAACCTGTCCTGACCTAATACTTCTCACAGCTGAGGGTTTGTTACAGTTGTAATCAGTCTAGACAATCCTGTGTAATCATATGTCAAAAGCAAAAAAAAAAAAAATCTAAAAAAATCTTCAGTGCAGGTAAAACGTCCGGGCTGTTTAGCTCACAGAGAATTATATAGACTGTATACAATTGAAGCAAACTCTCAGCTGTGAGGATGTATTAGGTCTTTAAAAATTGGTTACCAGACATAGATGTAGACAAGAGTGCTTCCATTCACTGACAGCAAGCAATGATCTTGACATGAACATAGAGTCTATTAAAAAGTGGCAGAACATTTCATTATATAAAGATTAAGATTTATTTAAATACGACTGGATGATCCTTTAAAGCCTCCCTACACTTTAATAATTCTCCTGCCCGATGTGACACGGAGCGTGGAGAGGCCCGGGGAGCGGAGAGGCACGGGGCGCGGAGAGTTACGGAGAGGCGCGGGGTGCGGAGAGGCACAGGACGCATGGTGGGCAGAAGTTGTCGAGGCACCCGTACCAAGCCCGGAGAGTCTCCTGCCCGGGTCCTATTCTAATTAATATTATTGCCTCACCAGCCGTACTGTCCCGCGTGCACCCTGCGCCTCTCCTCGCTCCACGTCAGATCAGGCGGGAGAAATGAATCGGGGGGACACTTTAAGGTCACATCGTTTTTTTTGCGCTGTTTTTGACACGAAACCTGCACCAAAAAACTTTCAAAATTGACACCCACCGATTTCATTCTGAGGCGGAGGCGTCTTTTTCCCGCGAGCGAAAAAAAACCACCGCAGGAAAAAAAAGCGACATGACCTTTCTTGAGGCGTTTTCTGCCTCAAAAACCCCATTGAAATCAATGAAATTGAAATAGGAGACTGAAAAAAATACCGCAAACGGTCGCGGTGGCTTTTGACGCGGTTTTCGACACGGTTTATGCCAAAAAACGCTCATTATTTCCATTGCCTGTTGAAGAAAGACGTAAAAAAACGCAAAAAAAAACACGTGTGGTACCAAACCACTTAAAAAAAACGGAGCTGATTTTTCCAGGCAGAATGTTCTCCCTGCAAAAAAAAAACTCAGTGTGAACAGGGCCTAGTAGATCAGACAATGTAATTAAACGTGAAGGTTTGTAGAAGGATCGCCAGAAATGACATTCTCTCCTCGCTGTCTGGGGCGCAGTACGGACGTTCTTGGGAGAAATATCACATTTAATAACCCCCGGGCGTCAGGCCGGATCCGGTCCTTTCTCGAGGAGACGCGGGTTTACGTTATTCCTTTATTTCCGGCTGCTCTTAGAGGGTTAAACGTGGATGGTAAAGCGACTTCTGCTCTGATTTCCGCTTCAGTGATCCGCCGCCGCCTGTTTACGAGATTTTATCTGATATATCTGCCGGCCGCCGCCGGCTTGTTTTACGCTCATCGCTGTTTAATGCGCGGTACAAGAGTTTAAGTGCAGCAATTTGGAGGAAACATTGGTATTTTAATGCTGCGGAGACGCGACGGAGACGAACACTTTCTGTAACGACGGGACGTGCCGAGGAAAAGGCGAACGCGGCGAGACACGGATATTCCATCAATTAGGGGGAGTCATTGTTAACCCTCAGCGCCCTGACCAACCAATGAGTCCTAACAGAACCGCTGGACTGGGGGTCCTGAAAAACGTTGCGGATATTTATCAAATAGTTGCGCCATTTCTTGAACCTGCTGACAGCAGTTAAGACCCTTCCGTGTATCAGCAGGGGCTTGGATTATTTGAGGATGTCAGGAATTAAAGGGGTTATCGGACAATGGGAACCCATGTCCATATTAGGACATCGCAGACGAGGGTCTTCAACTCCGGACACCCGCTATGAGCAAGGTGAGCAGTTCTGGAGGACTTGGCCCGTCCATACGTTACATGATTGGCAATTTATTTGATTGTCGGACACGTAACGCTCCATAAATTGTATGACCGGACACGCTTTCGATAACAGCGACCGTGGTTTCAAATACATCACGCCCCTTACTCCAGTCTCCTGAATCCAGTGCTTCCATGTGGCCAAATAAGAGCCTGTACAAGGTCTGGCCACCTGTACATATATGTAACACTCTGTACATGTATGTAACGCTCTGTCACGTGACCACCAGAAGTAACAGACCCGGCACAGTCATTTACCTTAGCTCTAAGCGTGAATTGTAAGTGCAGCTCTGGATGTGACTGGAGTATAAAAGATGTAACAGCGGCGCAGGGGACTGTAGCTTAAGTTTTACTTCAATTATAAAAGTCTTTACCTGGTTGACCACACGGCAGATCTCCCCCACCTTCCTCACCACCAGCTGGTGCAGCCGCTGACTCTCTCCGAGCTCCTCCGCTTCTTGAGCAGCCACAGCGCTGTCAGCAGAGAAAATGTAAAGCTGGGACAAGGAGCAGGGATAGACAAGAGAACGAACAATACCAGACATAAAGGGGGTACCTGGCATGGGTACACACTTCCACCCGGTCCTGATGAATCTTCACAATCAGCCAAAACTTTGGCATCACAGGGCAGCGGGAGTCCTGATCGCTGATGAGGGCGTCTTCACACTCCGAGTCACTGCTGCCTGCGTCGTATCCTGCCACATGAGGGATTAAAGGGCTCGTCCAGTTAAACAAAGTGCAATTATTGTACAGTGAAAAGTTCTGCATCTTTCTTATATACTTTGCGGTTCAATTCCTCAGCACTTTCAAGATCTCGGCTTTCTGTCAGTGAATGGAGTGGTTGTAAAACGATATCAGTCTTGATGAGCTAAACGCAGCAGCAGCCTGAACCTCTCGCCTGCCCTGGACTCAACTCTTTACTTGTGCCGATACCTTGTAAAAATGTCTTAGGCCAAGTAATCCTTCCCTTGGCGTAGACTGAACCTGCGCGCGTGACTCTCCGGGCTTCGTGCGGTTTCCTCGGACACTGTACTGCCCAGCGTGCCTCTCCACACCCGATGGAGAGATGGCAGCAGAAAACCCGGATACTCAGTCTGGCGCAGCCCCAATGAAGAGATTATTACCGCCGCCATTCCGAACAAACAAGCAGATTCCACCGTGTAGGCAACACGATAAAAAAGCTGAACACGCAGGTCAATTATACACCAGAAAGGCTAAGTGTTAGGCCCTGTTCACATGGTGTTTTTTGCTGCGGTCTAAATCGTCTCCCATTGATTTCAATGGGAGGCGGAGGAGTTTTTTTCCCACGAGCGGAAAAAAAAACGCTCGTGGGAAAAAGAAGCGACCTGGCCTTTCTTCAGGCGTTTCCGCCTCTGACCTCCCACTGACATCAATGGGACCAAAGAATGCGTTTTTCGCCCGCGGCCGAGAAACGCAGCGAAGAACGCGGCAAAAGGCGTGCAGACACGTCAAAATCTGCCTCAAAATCCTGGACGGAATACGGCTATGCATCAGGGTTCAGCCTCGTCAGCTTTCTTACACTTGGCCTTTGTTGTATAAATGACCTGCATGTACAGCTTTTTATCACATTCACTTGACCTGAGGGTTCGGCCCCGGAACGCGTTGTCTGTGTGTACAATAATAAATCGTGTTTCCTACATGGTGGAATCTGCTTGTTTGTTGGGAACGGCGGCGGTAATAATCTCTTCATTGGGGCTGCGCCAGACGGAGTATCCGGGTTTCTCCTGCTCTCTCTCCATGCCAACACTGGACTATGTCTGATCCAGACCGGACTCCAGGCTGCCACCCACAGGGCACATCTCATCTTTTACTGTATTGGATGTTGCGCTCCCAGCGTATTTGACCGCCATTCATCGCCTCATCCCTGTATAGTTTGATGCACCATGTGCGCTTTGTGTCTTTTTTCATCTATATCTTAGTTCTCCGCACCGATATCAGATCGGGGAGGAGAATTGAACTGGAGGGACACTTTAATTTTAAATGTATTGTCCAGTTTAGGCAACACTCCAGCTGCGGGGCCAGACCAGAAATGCCTCCTCGCCCGCTACCACCGTGTGCCGTACCGGGATAATGAATAGGGGCAAAAACTCTTAAAATTCCTCATTGAATCGTATGACAAAAAGATAACATGTTCCATCCGGACTCCAGCACAGCAGAGCTCACCTAAATGATCGGAATCCATACTGCCATGACTAGAAACCAGACTCTGGACGCGACTGGGACGCTGCCGAGACCCCCCTGTAAGAACAATAAACAAAAGCGTTTAAGTGCATCTCTACCCGAACACACTCATACTCCTCATAAATGTTCCTGTCGTCTTAATCTGCGCAGTACGTAACTTGCTAGAGCAGCAGTCTGTACTCCAGAGCTGCTCTTCCTATTGGAACGAATTACAAGTAATTGCAAATTGAACAGTTTGGAGCTACAGATATTTTGCTCAGGACTTATACTGTATTTCCAGGTACTGTATTACTTCTAAAGGGGTTGTCAAGTTTAGAAAACCGATAACATTCTCCTATTCGTGAATTCTGGGGTAATAGAGGGGGGTCCGCTGTTCAGGATCCTCATTTCTTGGTCAGAGTGGAGAGCGGTTACATAGAGCGTCTCTCTCTCTCTGGAGGACCCGTCCTGTATTACACAGACAACACATTGATATGAATAGACACTGTGTAATGCTTCATTTCTCCTGTGGTGGCGCTGCAGGGAAATTGAACACTTACTGCCAGGTTTCCCCACAGATCACAGCTGATCGCTGGGGTCCCACACAGAAAGGGGATGCTTTCTGATCTGCTTATTGTCAAGGGACCCTTCTAACAACTAAGGGTTAAGAGCCCCTTTAATAGCTGGAGGAAATGTGTCAGAGATTTGCAGCAATGCTATGACTGAGAGCACAGACAAGGTGGTATTACCTGTGCTATTGACGGTGCTGGACTGCACAGACTCGGGGAGACTGACCACAGATGAGGTTTTGGGTGGTGAATGGGATTTATCCAGCAGGGAACCTTCATGTGCGCTTTTGCCGCCCTGGTCTAGGACAGATATTCCTGAGAACACAGAGGACACGTCACTATCAGACACTTCCACTGCCTGAGTCCATTCACCCGGATCCTCTTCTGCCTGTTACAAGAAAGACAAAAACAACCAAAAACACATTGTTTAGGGTGGAGATATACGCGCTCCTGTATAAGAACTGCATCCCCTTATAGGGGGTCTAAAACTTGTTTTTTTCTTTCTATATAAAGACCTGTAGACATAAAATAAAGCTACTTTGTAATATAGCACTAATTTCTATTTTGCAGAATTTTTAAGTTCTCTGATTGCAGCCTGCAGTGTAAAGAATGGGGGTTTCATTGTGGTTGTCATGGCTACATTAAGAGTCATATCTAATGTACACATGTAAATAAACACTTTCTTCTGAGGTCTATACTAAAAACACAAATTATATGAAAAGTTTAAGTTGCGGTAAAAGTTTTCTTATATGAATAAGATACAATTACAATAGAGGTGAATACAGTTCACTGGGCGCAGTCATGGCAATAAAAACCTCCATTCTTTACACTGCAGGCTGCATTCAGCATACGGAAAACGGTGAAAAATAGAAAAGGTCATATTTCAAAGTGACTTTTATTTAACCCTCTCAGGACCAACGTCTGAATATACACAGCAAAATGTCACCTTTTGGACTGACACATTGTAAGGGGGAATATTTTTTGGGGGGCACAGATGGGGCTTTTATGTAATACTGAAACCGAAACACAACCAATCTTTGCTTTTTGTCAAGTTTTATATATAATTAGTTGAGCCGGACACATTTATTCCACAAAATAATCCCGGTACTTTTTCCAACCTATTCGCTCAAGATCAAAGTTCTCCATTTATTTCTAGGATTGATTGGGATCGGATCACTTGAATGTGACAGCGACAAAGTGTCAGCCCAATCTATTTGCGGCAGATCGCTAGTGCGTGCAACAAGACGGGCTCTGCTAGACGGAGTATATTAGGACCGGCAGAACATGTGACCAGAGGATGCATGGAGTTTGTATGTTCTGCGTGTTTCATGGCCATTCATAGTACTGGGGTCTTCATATGTGGCAGACAGATCATTGGGTCCACTAGTGAATAATCTGCTCTCTTGCTGACCGGTTCGGGGTCGTCTCACTTTATCCCGTGGGGACGTACCTTGTCCACAGGACGGCCATTCTTTGCCGCTTTGTGATCAGTGTTGTCCTCCAGGCCCTCAGGGACTGCGCTTACATCGGGCTCCTGCCAGGGGACCCCTCCCTGCGCATGAAGATGTGGTGAACGATCATTTTCTACCCTGTGGACATGAAGTCGGCTCAAGGAAACGTAATAATAATCCTCCTCCTCCTCGTTCAGCTGGTAGCCCGGCAGCGAGAGGCGCCGGAACTCCTATATAAAAAGGTAAGAAACGTGTAATGAGGGATGGGAGAGAAAGGACGGGAACCAAAAGAAAGAAGCGGACGGCATTGCCACCCAACTTTCCTAAAGAACTGAACGGCAAATCTAATTAGTTACGCAGTTATGGTTCGGGTTAGGTTCACACGCTTAGCAAAAAACGTCTGAAAATACAGAGCTGTTTTCAAGGGAAAACAGCTCCTGAATTTCAGACGTTTTTTAAGCCACCCGCGTTTTTCACGGCCGTTTTTGGAGCTTTTTTCGATAGTCAATGAAAAATGTCTACAAAGACATTTTTCGCAGCAGTTTTTTACGCGCAAAAAACGCAGCGAAAAAAGCTCTATCGGAACAGAACACCATTTTCCCATTGAAATCAATGGGCAGATGTTTGGAGGCGTTCTGCTTCCGATTTTTCGGCCGTTTACGGCCCGAAAAACGGCCGGAAATAGGCCGTGTGAACATACCCTAATAGTAGATGATGTACAATTGAATAACTGGGTGGATTTGCAATTCGCAGTCTGGTAAAGCCGGATGACAACCCCCAGCTTTCCAAGAAACAGATATAACAAGCTGCCACCAGTATGTCAGGGACTTCTCCAAGACCTGACATACTGGTGGCAACTAGTTATGTCTGTTTCTTATATATGGACAATCCCTACTTGTTAGAAGGGTCTCCTGACAATAAAGGCCCTATTACACCGGCCGATTTTGGACCGTGCAGTGAGCGCCAATCAATGAGACAGCTCGTTGATCGGCGTTCGTTTGCTCCGGTCACAAGGAGCTATGTATGGGGATGAGCCATACGTCCCCATACGTTATCATCATGTCGGCAGCGCGTCTCCCTGTTTACACACCAGGATGTGCTGCCGCTCACTTTTTTAGAACGATACGATCAGCAGATGATTGAGCGTTTTCTCGTTCATCTGCTGATCGCTGCCCTGTTTATACAGCGTTCTATCACCGATTGTTTGCCTAATAATTGCCCAGTATAAAACCCCCGTAAGCTGATCACTCAGTGTCCCCCTGCTCAGACCCGCAGCGATCAGATGTAATCTATAGGGAATGCTGGCAGTAAGCGTTCAGTTTCCCTGCAGCGCCACCGCAGGGGAAATGAAGTATTACACAGTCACAGTCCATTCATATTAATGTGTTGTCTGTGTAATTCAGGACATGTCCTCCAGAGAGAGACGCTCTATGACCAAGAGATGGGCACCCTGAACAGAGGACCCCCTGCTATTAACTCACAATTCACTAATAGGGGGTATGACAATGGGTTTTCTAAACTAGACCTCCTCAGTTATGCCTGCAATACTGTCTGCTATGACTGCAGCATTCTGCTTATATACAGAGGAGGGTAACGGTCCATAAGTCGGGATATCAAGAGGAAAATTGAGTCACAACAAAATCACAACAATTACTTTTTTTTTTTTCTTTGCTGCCAGAGAGACTCGGGATTATGAGCTTAAAATATGGGAAATAACAACAAACATTTTACGGCACTAAAAGCCTCTCACGGGATCATTAAAGACTCAGTTCTGCGGGACAAACGTAGCCTGACTTATCCATTTATGGTTTTATTAGTTTCTAAAAATATCGCCCGGCACTCCTAGACGGGGCGCTCAGAAATACAAGCTCAGTCATTCCACACACAGCGGATCCCTCACAGATGTCAGAGACGGCTCAGAATCCGCGCCAAAGAAAACGGGCGATTCTGGATATATATTTAGAATGTGACTTTTTTTTTTTTAATCCCAAAAGGGAGAAATGAAGGTTTACAAAAATGTCAAATATTTGAATGTAATTCTTCATGGAAATCATTATTACGCCTCACTGGCTCCCAGTAGTGATAGAGACCACATAATGGTATTAACCGGACACTGACAGACGATCGTATGCAGCATGGCCCAGCGCAAGAACAAAATGTATGCAAACTACCCCCCCCAAAGTCTGTAAGACGAGTGCTTGCTCCCCCTGCATGTTAATGTGGAGCGGCTGCTGGCGGTTTACACATTTTGCAAAAGGTACATGATAGAAAGCTTAAGACCTGCAAGCTACTTAAAGGAACACTAACCCTAGAAATGAACGATAAAGATAAAACAGGAGATAATCTCGCTCACACGGTTTGTCAGTCTGCAAGATTTTCTGCAATTTCCTGAAATAAACTATTGTAAAATTCCTGCAGAGAACACAGGGGTTAAATTATTGCAGATCTCTTTTATTTTTGCCTGAAAGGGCGGTGCTAAGCCAAAGGGTGGGGTTTAACAATCCTTGTGTCCTACTGCAGACAGGGCAGTGGGGTGAGGTTCCTTCTGCAGCCAGTTGTCTTACAACCAGACACAAGATTGTGACAGGGTATATGGCAGGTCTAAATAATTATTTTTATATTTCTAGTTTTAATTGCAATAGGAGCAAAGTAAAAAAGAGGAGATTAAGGGAGGAAATGCTGGGATATTTTTATTTTTTGTGTTTCTTTAAGACAACCACCTACATTACAATTGTGTATGAATTTGAGCCACCCCTAGGGGGAGGCTACTTATCATCTATGTAAAAAAAAAAACGTATGCAGTGAGCTCCCCCTAGTGGTGGCTGCAGACATCAATTTATCATGTAAAATTTAATAATAGTGGCATATTTTGAGGCAATGAAATTAGAGAGGATAGATGGTGGGAACTGCACCTAATTTATTAAAAGACTCATGTTATTGTCATTTATTAAATAACTTTTTATGCTGCTATTTTTTAACATTTGCCTTTATTAAATGAGGCTAAAAGTAAGTTTACCTTTTGACCACTGCTACGGTTTCTTTTTCGGAGGGAGAAGACAATTGTTGGAAATTTTGGCTAAATTTTAGGTGCTACTTTTTAACCTGTGCAATTTGTCCAAATCAGGCAAAAACTGAATATAAAATCTGGGCCTGTGTCTATGCAGAAGATTTGGAGCTACGGAACTGGAAAACAGCTCTCTGACCGCCATAAAGATGTACAATGAAATAAATCAGTGCAGAAATTAGTACTGATCAGGATTTTCGCACCTCTTTGAACTTCTGCAGCGAATGCTCTGGACCGAACACGAACTGTAGCTGTACCAGTTCTCTGTGACAATGCGGCCGCCCATCCGACTCACAAACGTGGCAGAGCGCCTTCCGTAGGATGGAGCGAGTGATGACATGCGAGTGACGCAGGGCTGACACCAGTTCATCCTCGAGCAGCCAGCGAAACTTAAAATAAAACAAGATCAGAACGGTTTAGTCCCAAACAGATGGGACCCCCCCCCCCCCCCCCGGTTGCAAAGAAAAAACATAACAGGCTCTGTTTACATCTGTGTCGGAGACTTCGTCGCAGATTCTGTAAGACTTGACACGGAGAATGGCGCTGCATGCAGTGCAATCCTGCCCGCCAAAATGACAGACACCTCGACAGAATCCGATGGACCACATTATAAGTCAATGGGGTCTGTCGGGCACGGGGGTATTTCGTATGATGGATCCGGCACGGCAACATTTATTTATTTTTCTTTATAAGCTTGGACAGAGCCTTACATTGGCGGAACCTACCTCACTCATTGTAACCTCGATAGCCTGCCTGTGCTCTGCTGGGAGCCGGGAGAGAGCCGGGAACCTAATGGTAAAGAGAGAAGGGAGATTAATGGTGGATTCGAACAGTTTTGCGGTTACGTAAAATTCCCCCTTCCCGTCCTAGGACATAATCGTACGTCGTGGTGAGCGAGTCGTCATGGTGTTGGTGCAGGCACAGGAGCCGGGTCCACGCTATCACCAGCAAGTGCCAGGAGCGGAGGTTACTGGGATGCCGGTCATTTAAACTCTTAGGCTGTGTTCACATCAGTATTGGTTTCCATTGAGGGGTTCAGTTGGAGGAATCCCTCAAAGGAAAAGCAAACGGAAACCTTCGCTACATTTTGCATCACCGTTGATCTCAACGGTGAATGATACCTTGCTAATGGTTTCCATTTGTCACCGTTGTGAAAGGGTTCAGTTTTTTTGACGGAATCAAAAGCGCAGTCGACTTCCATAAAAAAAAACTTAAACCTTACACAACGGTGACAAACGAAAACCATAAGAAATGGAAGGATTACCATTGAAATGAATAGTAATGCAAATTGAACCTATGGTTTCCGTTTGCCTTTGCGTTGGGAGCTTCCTCCAGCAGAAAGGTCCGATGGAACCGGTCAACGGAAACCAACACTAATGTGAACAGGCCCTTAGATGCCGCAGTCATAAGCAGCCTGATAGTAGAACGCGACAGGAAATAATGCATTGCAATATAGGAGTACTGACGTGAAACCAAAATAGATCTATAAATAATCCGTTTATAGTAGAAGTAAAAAGACAAAACACATTTTCTTTCCATTAACAGTCGGCCTATAAGGCAAAACGAGTAAAATGGTAGAAACATATACATCTATAATATCGTCACTTTCATAACAATCCTTATAAACAAGTTAAAATGTTTCATTACAATGTAAATAAAAAACACAAAAAAAGAATAATAAAATGTCCGAATTGCTATTCTTTCCCATTAAAAGTTAATCAATGATTTATATGTAACCCAAAATGGTGCAACTGAAATATAGAACTCGTCACGCAAAAAATAAGCACTCAAAGCTACGTCGACGGAAAAAAAAAGGAAAAGTTTCGGCTCTCTGAACTTAGATGAAAAAAATTCAGAAGGCATAAAATAGACCGTGTATTTAATGGGTTAACACCTTGAAGTTTTGTCCTTGAGAACCTGAGGAATTTTTCCATTTTTCCTCTTTGTCTTCCTGCGGTTACTACTATTGTTTTGGGCGATGCCTTGTACTTTCGGGAAGGGGTCATTTAGTGGTACAGATACATTAGCCTTTAATTCATATGGATTTTAATTTGGGGAAAAAATGCATAAAAAAGAAATTCTAACCGGTTTTTTGTTTTGTTTTTACATCATAAATTGATCCTGATCAATAATGTTACAAAATGTTTTTAGCGGTGGTTACAGTTATGGGGGCACTAAATATGTCTGTTATCTGGTGACTTATATTTAAAGGGGTTTGCCTTGGGCAGTCAGAAATTTGCCTTCGGGTTGAGAGACACGTTAAGCACTTTGTCTATAGTTTAAAGGGCCCCAAATGCACTGAGATTGCACCTCCCCCACCCAGCGACACACAATGCTGACAAACCATCCTGATTTTGTGGCCATACAACAAAAGAGTCGCTATGGATTTACGCATATAGGAGTTATGAACTGTCTGAAATAAGAAATACCGCGTCTCAAAGATGTGACGGGGAAAATTAGTTAAAAATAAACATATAATATAAATATACACAAAATACAATTCTACCATTAAAGATCCCACCACAGCATTAGTAATTCAAGGCATCTGACAATCTTCCATTCACTGAACCTACACATTATAAGAAATGCTACGGATATTAGACACCCCTGTTATTGCTTGACAGTATTCACTAGAATTATCTAATTAAGTACCCATTAAAATGTTAGCTCTTTATAGCATTACTTATCCTGTACTGATCCTGAGTTACATCCTGTATTATACTCCAGAGCTGCACTCACTATTCTGCAGGTGGAGTCACTGTGTACATACATTACTTATCCTGTACTGATCCTGAGTTACATCCTGTATTATACTCCAGAGCTGCACTCACTATTCTGCTGGTGGAGTCACTGTGTACATACATTACATTACTTATCCTGTACTGATCCTGAGTTACATCCTGTATTATACTCCAGAGCTGCACTCACTATTCTGCTGGTGGAGTCACTGTGTACATACATTACATTACTTATCCTGTACTGATCCTGAGTCACATCCTGTATTATACTCCAGAGCGGCACTCACTATTCTGCTGGTGGAGTCACTGTGTACATACATTACATTACTTATCCTGTACTGATCCTGAGTTACATCCTGTATTATACTCCAGAGCTGCACTCACTATTCTACTGGTGGAGTCACTGTGTACATACATTACATTACTTATCCTGTACTGATCCTGAGTTACATCCTGTATTATACTCCAGAGCTGCACTCACTATTCTACTGGTGGAGTCACTGTGTACATACATTACATTACTTGTCCTGTACTGATCCTGAGTTACATCCTGTATTATACTCCAGAGCGGCACTCACTATTCTGCTGGTGGAGTCACTGTGTACATACATTACTTATCCTGCACTGATCCTGAGTTACATCCTGTATTATACTCCAGAGCTGCACTCACTATTCTGCTGGTGGAGTCACTGTGTACATACATTACATTACTTCTCCTGAACTGATCCTGAGTTATATCCTGTATTATACTCCAGAGCTGCACTCACTATTCTGCTGGTGGAGTCATTGTGTACATACATTACATTACTTATCCTGTACTGATCCTGAGTTACATCCTGTATTATACTCCAGAGCTGCACTCACTATTCTGCTGGTGGAGTCACTGTGTACATACATTACATTACTTATCCTGTACTGATCCTGAGTTATATCCTGTATTATACTCCAGAGCTGCACTCACTATTCTGCTGGTGGAGTCACTGTGTACATACATTACATTACTTATCCTGTACTGATCCTGAGTTACATACTGTATTATACTCCAGAGCTGCACTCACTATTCTGCTGGTGGAGTCACTGTGTACATACATTACTTATCCTGTACTGATCCTGAATTATATCCTGTTATATTATTCTATTATACTCCAGAGCTGCACTCACTATTCTGCTGGTGGAGTCACTGTGTACATACATTACATTACTTCTCCTGAACTGATGCTGAGTTATATCCTGTATTATACTCCAGAGCTGCACTCACTATTCTGCTGGTGGAGTCATTGTGTACATACATTACATTACTTATCCTGTACTGATGCTGAGTTACATCCTGTATTATACTCCAGAGCTGCACTCACTATTCTGCTGGTGGAGTCACTGTGTACACACATTACATTACTTATCCTGTACTGATCCTGAGTTATATCCTGTATTATACTCCAGAGCTGCACTCACTATTCTGCTGGTGGAGTCACTGTGTACATACATTACATTACTTATCCTGTACTGATCCTGAGTTACATCCTGTATTATACTCCAGAGCTGCGCTCACTATTCTGCTGGTGGAGTCACTGTGTACATACATGACATTACTTATCCTGTACTGATCCTGAGTTACATCCTGTATTATACTCCAGAGCTGCACTCACTATTCTGCTGGTGGAGTCACTGTGTACATACATTACATTACTTATCCTGTACTGATCCTGAGTTACATCCTGTATTATACTCCAGAGCTGCGCTCACTATTCTGCTGGTGGAGTCACTGTGTACATACATTACATTACTTATCCTGTACTGATCCTGAGTTATATCCTGTATTATACTCCAGAGCTGCACTCACTATTCTGCTGGTGGAGTCACTGTGTACATACATTACATTACTTATCCTGTACTGATCCTTAGTTACATCCTGTATTATACTCCAGAGCTGCACTCACTATTCTGCACTGTATACATTACATTACTTATCCTGTAGTGAGTTACCGCCTGGAGTATAATAGAATAATTATTTTAGGCTATGCACTGACTTATACTTTGTCACTGGGCTGCCTGTCTCCTCCTTTATGACTTCTCTATGTCCATCTGATAATCTGCCATGTTTTGTTGTATTATAGTAAAGCAGTGAGGAAGTGTTAGTAGCAGAGGGCGGGCACGGATATTTCACCTCTGCTCCACATTGGATGGGAATCTCTCTAGCGTTGGTGGCATCTCCTCGTCGGAGCGATAGGAGGATGGCTGTGCGGGGGAACGAGGGAAGGACACACTGCTCTCGGAGGTGTACCTGGGGTAAAGGAGAGGATATGGAGCAAACTAAAAATCACAGCACAATGGAAGGGAGTGCAGGGAAGGATAGAGCAAGCATACTAAGCGGGAGACACGGCAAGCACAACGGAGCGGGGGAGGGGAGAAATTATAAAAGCAAAAACATAAAAGGAGCACAATTCTTTTAGACTATATGCAGATGTTAAAGGGCTATTTCCAACTCAGACATTTATGGCATATTCTATCTGGTGAGTGGTGGTCCGCTGGCGGAGAATGAATGGAGAGCTGTTTCACGCTTGCTCGGCTGTTTCCATAACTTCTATAGATATGGAGAAAACCACCTCTCCATTCATTTACCGCCTGGATGCAGCCCTTCACCAGGTGGTACTGGGGGAGGGGGGACTGGCTACAAAGAGCGTCTCTCTCCGGAGGACCCAGCAGGTTTGTGCCTTATACAGAAAAGCCCAATGATTTAAATGGGAACTGTGTAATTCTTCACTTCCCCTGTGGCGGCGCTGTTGGGGAATTCAACACTTGCTGCTGGATTCCACACAGATTACAGCTGATCGCTGGGACAACCTAACAAAGAGGTGATCACGTGATCAGTTTTGGAAACTGAAAAGATCTGACATATAAAAGATCGGTAAAATCTGCTGCCATGAGCAGTAATCTAGTAACTGGGATACTGGAGCAAAAAATCTCAAACGAGAAGCTTAAAATCGCAATGACCAAGCTATTTTTTTCACAATCTGAAAGGATATTTCAGTGACTTGATGAGGTCGCTCTGTGTGGACTCTTAAGTCACGGTCCGGTATAAGGACTACACCAAGGACTGGACTTGCTTCGTACCGGGTATGTTGGGAGTCGTCGCTCACCCCCTCTATTTCCAGGGGTAGAGTAAGGACATAGATATCCAGCATAACGCTCAGATCCGCCAGCGAGATGCTCTGCAGATTTTCACTGTTTTCAAGGCAGCCGATCACTTCACCTGAAAAGGAGGCAGAGCCAATCAGAAGTTTCTACCGTCTCCACCTGCACAGGAAGCGCAACATCATTCACGTGACCGCAGATGCAGCAGATATTGTGTCACCTCACTAAATTACTTCATCCGAGGAGAGTAAAGTCTGTCTACTTTCTATTTCCTGTGTAGTTTCCTGCAAGCTATTGTTCCCCGTTATCAGCCATTACAGGCTGTGGAGTGTAGTCTTTTCTCAAACGAATGAGTAAGGGTATGTGAACGCGCAAAATCAAAAACGTCTAAAAATACGGAGCGGTTTTCAAGGGAAAACAGCTCCTGATTTTCAGAAGTTTTTTATGCCACTCGCGTTATTCGCTGCGTTTTTTAGGGCCATTTTTCTATAGAGTCAATGAAAAACGGCTCCTGAAAATGAAGCGTAAAAAAACGCCCCGTCGGAACAGAACGCCGTATTTCCCATTGAAATCAATAGGCAGATGTTTGTAGGCGTTCTGCCTCCGTTTTTTCAGGCGTAAATGCCCCAAAATACGCCTGAAAACACTACGCCTGTACATACCCTAACAGAAGGTGCAGTAACATCAGCACCAAAAATCTCTCTCCTGTCCTAATAGTTTGTTACAATGTATCAGTCTGGAGGCAGGATGTTTAGCTCACAGAGGATTCTCTAGATATCAGCGTCACATGCCAGAAGTATTAGGCCCTGTTCACACAGTTTTTTTTTGCAGGCAGAAAAATTCTGCCTCACAAATTCTTCAGGTCGTTTTTCGACCGCAGCAATTGTAGCGAATTCTAGAACTGCGGACGAATAACGCTGCAGAAAAAGCACAGCAGTTTTTTTTTTTTAGATCTATGGGAGGTCAGAGGCGGAAACCGCGGCAAGAAAAAGACATGCCATTTTTTTTTTTTTCCGGCGAGCGGCCATGAGCCACCCAGGAAGAAAACCACCTCTGCCTCCCATTGCAATCAATGCGATTTCGGAAGTTTATTGGTGCTGATACGACGCGGTTTCTGTGTCAAAATCAGCACCAAAATCAGTCAGTGTGAACTGACCCTAAGATTGTATTGTCCCGTGGACAGGGCTCTCCTCTGCCAGTCTGTTCCTCAGTAAACTCACGTATATTGTACGAGCTTCTTATCATTTATTCATGTTATGTATGTAAACCCCTCTCTATTTCATATGTACAGCGATCCGGAGGTCAATGTGGCTTCCAAATAAACCAATCATTAATGATCAGTACAGGTGTACAACCTCTGCATACAATCAATACCTGTTCCCATTCACTGACAGACAGCAGAGATATTGTAAATGGCGAGGAATTGGAACACACTTAATAATCCTAGCGATTTTTTCCTTTTCTCCTCTTACTACAGTTTTTATGATCTTGACATGACTGTCTCTCTGCGGACTTACCCAGGCAGGTGGGCAGCGTGAGTACGGGCATGGAGCCGTGCTGGTTCTTGTGTGTGACCGAGCAGATGAGATGCACAAACAGAGGAGGCATCTCCAGCTCGGACGTCTCCTGACCATTCAGCGAGTCTCCTCCAAGAACACTGAAAGAATCATCGTCCTGATTTACTGTATCCGACCCGGACATGGATTCTGCGTTATCCGAGTGCTCGCGATATTCAACCTCTAGATCGGGGTCGCTCTCGGTGGCAATGCCCCCGGTCGATGTATTACCTGTGGACGTGTATGGGTAAATTACAATTCACGGGAAGCTGTAGTTCCTACAAATGTTAAAGGGCCAGCGTCCTTACCCTCCTCTGTTGCCTGTTCTGCTTCTGACACTTCCATATCCTCGCTGGGCTTCCTGTCTCCGGGGTCCTGAGTGGGGTCCTCCTATTATAAAGAACGAGGCGAGACGTCATCTCAAAACCATGAAAACCACTCGACTTTTACAGACTGGATACACCATAAATGGCCAAGATGTGAATTCCCCTTTAAAATACAATTCCCCCTAATTAGTGTTATTAATGGGATTGCCCTGGTTTCACGTATTTCACCCAGTACAGCAGTCTGGGAAGATTTTAAATACCCGGTTTACTTGATTTAGGCGTGCCCCAGGTCTTGGCGCGGGTAGCAGACCACTGGGGTCGTAGACATTTACCGTTTCTGGCACAGAAAGAATTTGGGAATTTTATACTTTTTAATCAATGAAGGTCCATACCCGTAGACTACACCAATGTGATCTAGCAAAAAAAAATAAAAAAAAAGATCACTATTTAGTGTTTCAGCCCTTCAAGGAAATGCTATTTAAGATATTTCCCAACACGTTCTGTAAAGGATCGGTGAACGATGCTTACAGAAATGCGGAGAGAAACGCTCAGCAGTGGTGCAGAGTTATGGTCTTCTTACACGGACCATGTAAGGGCTAGTTCACACAGTTATTTGGCGCTGTTTTGGGCGCGGAAACCGCGTCAAAAAACGTCCGAAATCGTGTCCCATTGATTTCAATGGGAGGCGGAGGATTTTTTTCCCGGTGAGTGGAAAAAAACGCCACGGGGAAAAAAAGCGTCATGCTCTTTCTTCCCGCATTTTCCATCTCTGACCTCCTATTGACATCAATGGGAGGCAGAGAAAGCGTTTGTCACTGCATTTTTCCCACGCCACTCAATGACCGCGGCCGAAAAGCGTGGCGAAAAACGCTGCAAAGAAAGTGCAGGCAGGTCAAAACCTGCCTCGTAACTCTTGAAGGAATTTTGAGGTAGATTTTTCTGTCTGCAAAAAACTGTGTGAACGAGCGCCAATCAATGAGACAGCTCGTTGATCGGCGCTCGTTTGCTCCTTTCACAAGACGCTATATATGGGGACGAGCGCTCGTTACTCCTCTCGCTCGTCCCCATACATTTCCATCATGTCAGCAGCGCGTCGTTGTTTACACGGGGAGATGTTCTGCCGACAACCATAATGATTTTTGCAGCATAAACAATACGATCGGCCGATGATGGAGCGTTTGCCATTCATTGGCTAATCGTTACCCAGTTTACAGGGCAACGATCGGGAACGAGGGTTCACATGACCGCTTGTTTGGTTGATAATTGGCCGGTGTAAAAAGAAAGCGACTGCCAACTGGGGCTTTAATTTCAGCCACATTGGGATATGTATAGGAGACTCACCTCCCTCCTCTGGGAAGACGGAAAATAGAAGAAGTAATGGGGGTTTGATGGCACCGTCTTGAAATGAAGACTCCCAATGGCAAGAAATTTATCCTATAAAGTATAACATATAGAAAAACAGGTATAAGAAGGAATAGCACTGGTGAGGGGGGCAAAGACTTACAACAACAACCGTCAGCGGAATGCTCTTTTAGCCGGCAGCTTTTCCTTCCGACTCCCCCACACACATGCAGGCGGCTCAGCTCAAGCGGTTTCCAGACACCTCCGGCAGCGGCTTATCTGCGCGGGAACCAAAGATCCGGCATGTGGAAATCCAACAAACCACCAAACACATTAGATTGTGGCCGGTCCCACCAATATCAGTAGGTTTGGCCAACTTTCATCTAATATGTATGAGCACCCTTAATCCGGCAATAGACATAAGATATCTGTCCAACAACATCCTCCGGTTCAGGGCAACAAGGATTAGGCTTCGTTCACATCTGCGTCAGGGCTTCATTCCGTCAGCTTTCCGTCAGAACGGAGCCCTGACTGACACAAACTAAACCATAGGTTTCCGCTTCCATCACTATTGATTTCAATGGTGACGGATTCGGTGCCAATGGTTTCCGTTTGTCTCCGTTGGGCAAGCGTCCCGTCGTCTTGACAGGATCAATAGAGCAGTCGACTACGGTATTCATTCCGTCAAAACGGCGGAACCCTTGCACAACGGAGAAAAACGGAAGCCATTGGCACCGGATCCGTCACCAGTGAAACCAATGGTGATGGAAACGGAAACCTCTGGTTCTGTTTGTGTCAGTCAGGGCTCCGTTCTGACGGAAAGCTGACGGAATGGAGCCCTGACGCAGATGTGAACGAAGCCTTAGATGGGTTTGATTTAAACACTCAGTAAAAGGGATAAGCAACACCAGTGTCAGCAGTCACCACTTATCTCTACTACTGAAACAACGTGCTCATTCAGCCAATAGGATATCGCAGGATATATATTTATAGTGGAGTTCAGGAAGGTAGCTGATCAGATGAACAAACATTCAGCCTACAGCTGTGTGTACGGCCAGACGTGTGGCCCAGTAATAAGGGAGTAGTAGTAAGAAGGTACCTGTATGATCCTGTGGAGGTCTGGAGACACCTCACACGCCTGTCCTGTTTCCAGGTGAGAAAGCTGAAATTCTGAACACAGCCGGCTGCTCGGTTCTGGGGTCGGCACCTCACTGGCTTCTTGTTCCGCACACTCTTCTATATCCACGCTGAAGAAAAAGGGATTTTTAGGACTTGTTATAAAATACAACAACCCCGACACATAAGAGAAGATGAACAGCGGACGTGTAGAGGAGACGCTCGTTACCTGGACTCCGAGTGTAACGCGGCGTGGTCACGTACGCTCGGCTCGTCCTCCTGCTCCAGGCTGCCGATGCGGAAGCTGGCCTTACAAAGCCGTCCGTTCTGCGAGGGCCCAGCATCTGTTTGGGTGTCTCGGAAGCTACGCAGATGTCCGCACAGAGTCATTAGGAAGTTGGTGATATCGATCTCCTGCAGTTGTTCCTCGCAATAATCCACCGCTGTCAGGAGGTCTTGGTGGGACACCCAGAGGGACTGCTGCAGAGCCTTGAATAAGCCTAAGAGTGTGCAGAGAGACGGAGCAAAAACACAAGTCAGGATGAAGGACGGAGGATACAAATAGAGGGTCAGGGTCTGTATAAAACAAGTCGACTCTGCCCATTCAGTGCCCATTCAGTGCCCGGCTCTGACCTTTCACATAGCACTGGTGATAATGCTCCTGGAGCAGGTTGCAGTAGTTCACAAGTTCCTTTTGCCTGTAGTGAATGAATGGATTTGTTGATGGTCGCTCCTGAGACTGGGACCTGGTGTAGAAAATCAACTTAAGTATACATGAGAATTCTTATACAGAACATCACCCCTCCGTCTTAAAGGGACAGTATCACGGTAAAAATATAGGTCAATATGGAAAACTCCTTGGAAATCTATGTGACAGTCATGGTAGCGCAGCAAGCTTAAAGGGTAACTATACTTTAAAAAAACTTCTGACATGTCGTAAGTTTTGATAGGTGAGGGTCCGAGCACTGAGACCCCACCGATCGCTAAAACGAAGCGGCAGAAGCGCTCGAGTGAGTGCGGAGCCGCTTCATTTCTGATCGGCTTTTCTCGGAAACAGTGTACAGGCCCATAGACTTTCTATTGAACCTGTACAACACTTGCTCAACTTTCAGAAGAAATAAAGGATCATAAACGAAGCGGCTCAGCGCTCACCTGAGCACTTCTGCCGCTTCGTTTTAGCGATCGGTGGGTTTCAGTGTTCAGACCACCACTGATCAAAACCAATGACATGTCAGAAGTTTTTTGACAGTATAGTTACCCTTCAATGTTTCTAAAATATTCTTCCATTGTGTTGATTTTGCTATATTTTCTTAAAGGGGTAGTCCGGCTTTTAGAAAATTTAACTTTGTAGCAATCGCCAAAATCAGCAACTTACTGATGTACATTGTGCTCCAAACCTTCACGGTTTCTTCACTCTGGGTGATGTATACAGACACGGCGGCCGTACATATTATATATACTGTGCGCTCGGTGTTCAGGGATCTCCCAGCACAGGACCTGAGGGTAGAGCTCTCCCATTACAGACAACATAGTGGTGGCCTGTACCGGATTGTAGAGGCAGATTCCATCGTTTATTATAGAATGTCATAAAACTTCATCTCTCAAACACTGCTCAGCCATGACGTTAAAACCTCCTGCCGAATATCGTGTAGCCGTCCTCGTGCCGCCAAATCAGCTCCGACCTGTCGAGGCCTGGACTCCGCAAGACCGGTGTAAGTCCCTGTGGTCTCTGGCACTGTGACATTAGCAGCAGATCCTATAAGTTCTGTAAGGTGTGAGGTGCGGCCTCCATGGATAGGATTTGTTTTTCCAGCACATCCCACAGATGCATCTCCCAAATCAACACCTTGATCTTTTCATCATGCTTCACAAATTATTCCATTAGGGTTATACCGCTGCCATGATGGGGGGTCTGCAGCAACGTTTAGGTCGGTGGTACGTGCCACATCCACATGAATGCCAGGACGCAAGGTTTCCCAGCAGAACATTGCCCAGAGCAGGCGTCAGCAACCTTCGGCACTCAAACTGTTGAAATACTACAACTACCAGCATGCCCTGACATCCAAAGGATCAAATTATTCCAGCCAAAGGCTGTCCGGGCATTCTGGGAATTGTAGTTTCACAACAGCTGTAGGTTGCTGACCCCTGGCCCAGATCACACTGCCAGCGCCGGCTTTCTTCCCATCCTGGTGCCATCTCATCTCCAGGTAAGCGATGCACACGGCCATCCACATGATGTAAAATGCGATTCATCAGACCAGGCGCCTTCTTCCATTGCCCCAGTCCTGATGATCACGTGCCCATTGTAGAAGCTTTTGGAGGTGGACAGGGATCGGCATGGCCCCCCTGACCGGTCTGCGGCTACACAGCAAGCTGCGATGCTCTGCGTGTTCCGACACCTTGCGATCATTGCCAGCAGTAACTTTTTCAGCAATTTTTGGTACAGTAGATCGTCGGTGGGATTGGACCAGACAGGCGAGCCGTCACTCCCCACACAGTAACAAGCCTTGAGCGCCCATGATCATGACGCCGGGTACCGGTTGCCCTTCCTTGGAGCACTTTTGGTAGGTGCTAACCATTATATTCCGGGAACACCCCACCAGACCTGTTATTTTGGAGACGATCTGACCCAGTTGTCTGGACACCCCAATCTTGCCCTGGTCACAGTCGCTCAGATCCTTACACTTCTCCGCTTTTCCTGCTCCCAAAACATCAACATCTGACTAGTAACTCGGTGCTGAATATACCACCCCCCCCCCCGGTCAGACACCATTTTGGCCAGATCTTCAATGTTATTCACTTCACCTGTCAGTGGTATTAATGTTATGGCTGCACGGGTATGTTATACTCTATACATCTATAATTAAATCTCATATAAGAGCCGGGCACGTATGTATATTTAGTTGGCACTCTATTATCCACTAGTGAGTGGTGCTGGTCCGCAGGGGTCACGAAGGGCCTAAAAACCAGATACGAGAAAAATGAAGGATATGGTAGAATTACACGAGCGGTGACGAGTTGCTGCGGGGGAGGGGGGACTACTCTCTCATCAGCTGGAAGTTGTACAGGACTAAACCTTTAGACACCTCTGTAGATTGTCTCCACTGTACATGAATCGTCAGCTATACAAACAGCAATGGTAACATGAAGCGTCACATACACACAGAGAAGCGCAGTCTATGATTCGCTCAGTATGTGGAGCTCGGACACCCCCAACTTCAAAGACGAGACGTGACATGAGGTTCACTAAGAACAAGGATCGGAGAATAGAAACACAATTATGAGATTTGACTATTGTGCCAATGATACAACAGGAACCACGAAGGTCCAGCTTGGGGGCAGCTAGGCTAAAATATTTGGCTATCACCTTCCTAATATATTGCGATGGACTGAGTTGTCCCTAAAATATCCCATTCAAAACCTGCTGGAAAAACCTCTGGGAATGTAAAGGGGTTTTCTGGGTTTATGTAGACCTATAATGAAACATTCGGCAACATTCCAATATGCTTTGTGTTTCAACTCCTCACACAGTTTGCTGTCAGCGAATGGAAACTTTATGTACCCACCTAAGACCTCTCAGCAGCACAAATGTCTCTCCTGTCCTGATATTTTGCTACAATGTATCAGTGCACGGAACGTGTATCAGTTTAAAGCCCAAGCTGTTGAGTTCGCAGAGGATTGTCTAGACAGGATGCAACTGAAGCAAACCCTAAGCTGTGAGATGTATTGGGCCGGGAGAGGCTTTCAGCCGCATACAAATAGCACCATTTTTGAAGAGGGAAAGTTACACTGCTTTATAAATGTGCTGCAGGGAGAAGTGGGTGAGCGACATTGAATGCTCTGAACCTCATCGGCGAGTTGTAGTAGAAGCCGGGGACGAATCCCACAGGACGCGGTGACGTGAACGCAACAAACTTCATACAAGGAACACGCTCAGCACATGCAGCACAAGCACCGGTTAGGCCCGCCGTCCCGCTAAACACCCCCAGACTCCATCTCCTGCATAGGCAAAGCACTGCTGGGAACGGATACTACCTGGTGTTCAATTCTTGAAAGATTTCCCACGATACAGACTCCTGTTTATACTCACTGAAGAAGAGAGCAGGGGGTTAGCAGCTGCCCCGGACAGAACAGTAGCCGCCGCCGCCACCGCAGTGTAAAGAATACATCATCACAATCCCTACAATCAGAGGGGTCATACCAAGATGAACATTTATCACCTATCCGCAGAATAAGTGGTAAGAGTCTGATCGCTGCCGGGACCCGCACCATCACTAGAACAAGGGTCCCGAAACCCCAGTCCCTCCTCACTGCACGATGGCAGTGAAAAGAAGCTTAAATGGAGCACGCGCCCAGCCTCTCCCATTCAATGTCTATGGGGCTGACGGAAATAACCGAACACTGTCACTGTCAGTCTAAGAGACTTTGAATGGAGCGGCAGGGCGCGTGTGTGACCGCAGCGCCATTCACTGTTCTCCTCCCACCGATCGTGCTGTGAGAAGGAAGGGGGGGCTCAAGACCCACATTCTAGTGATCGATTGGGATCCCAGCGGTGGAGGCCCCCAGCAATCAGACATTGATCACCTATCCTGTGGATAGGTGATCAATATTAATCTTGGGATAACCCCTTTAAACAGTATTACTATATAAAATCAGAGAAAGGTCATCATTTCCATTCATTTCTTTTTTCATCTGGTGCACATGGATGTCATAAGAGGGTCTCTCGTCAGGATCCCCAGATTACCACTAGAAAGAGCGCCCCCTTCTCTGGAAATGTAATACTACAATGTATTACGGAGGCTACAATTCATTTAAATGGGCTCAGTGTAAGGCCCGGTTTATGATGAACCTTCAGCGTGTACGCCAGGAAAGCTTCTTGTGTACACACTTAATGTGTCCATGGGGTTACATTAGACCGATGGAGGCCAGAAGAGCGTCCTATAGGCCTCCGTCAGGTTGGTATATCTCAGTATACTGCAATAGCGTAATAAACCACGCCATGCAACGAAATCCCGTAAAAAAAAAAAGTTATGTTTTTATAGATGACGAATGCCACTGTATGGCATCCGTCACAGGCATTTAACATACCGTATATGTCGGCGTATAAGACGACTGGGCGTATAAGACGACCCCCAACTTTTACCCTTAAAATATAGAATTTAAGATATACTCACCATTTCGTGCAGGAGCGCTTCACTATGGCCATCGGCGGCAGGACCCAGGACTCTGTCTCTTTGAACTCGCGCATGCGCAGATAGGCGAGGTACATGATGGGGTTAATTACTATTAATGTGAGGAACATGGAGGGTAAATTCATCGCACCTCGCGCCTCACATTAATAAGTGAATGAAAGCCGTGTTTATTTCATTTTTTTACAGCGTACACATCATAAATGATGCAAAAACATTGTTGTCCGCGCCATTACTGAATGTGTGTATTTTATGTATTGAGACTTATTTTAATGTTTATTGTAAAAAAGGTGAAGGTGTATTTTTTTTTAAAATGTAACCATACTTTGTTTTTACTTTATTTTTAAACTTTAATGTACTGACATATATCAGATATGTGCCAGTACATTATCCTGTATACTGATAGTACACAGGCTGTTGTTAGGACATACTTGGGTATATCCTAACAACAAGAGATATGGTCAGACAGCCCTGGGGTCCGTCAATAGACCCTGGGCTGTCTGCCCATATATGGTATGGCCCTCGATCGCGTCACAGGAATTCCCTGTGACGCGATCCAGGGGCATCCCCCCTTCTCACTTTCCCCTGAATGCTGCAGTCAGCTGTGATCGCAGCATTCACGGGAATAACGGCGGAGATGAGAGGTTCTCTGATCTCCGGCGTTATAGAGCGGGGCTGCGGCTGTGTAATCCAGCCATTGCCCCGCTCCTGACAGGAAGTGCGCGCGCGGTCAGCATGAGGAGATGCGGCCGGCGCTGCACTAATGAGCGGCAGTTCAGGCACTGAAGACAACATGGGGGTGCTTTGTAGCGCGCCCGCCATGTTCTGTCTTCAGTGCCGCAGATCATTAGTGCAGCGCCGGCCGCATCACATGATGCTGACCCCGCGCGCATATGTCAGGACTCAGGAGCGGGGCTGTGGCTGAATTACACAGCCGCAGCCCCGCTCTCATAGTCATGTGTACTATACTGAGCTGTGCGGCTGCAACGTGCATCCCTAATATCCGACAATATCCGTCATATAAGACGACCCCACACTTTTGACATTTTTTTAAGGGTGTAGAAAGTCGTCTTGTACGCCGATATATACGGTATATGTCATGACCATTTCATGACATATACATTAAATAGATGTCGTAATAACCTATGGGTGACATACAGAATAAGTTTCCTGGCATATACGTTTAATTTATGGCCAAAAAAAAACAATGTGAATGGGGCCTAATACTGCAGGGGTAACGTGGCCACCCACAGCCACTAAAGGAACAACCGGTGTATAGAAGCAGTTCAAGGAAATTTTCCCAGAACTGGTTCTATGGAAAAAAACATACATTTTGCATATGGTTTTGAATGCTGAACTTTTTGCTGTTGAAATCAATAAGCAAAAACGCAACAAACAAGAGTATACGGAGGGTTAAAACACCTAAAACATGTCCTGAGAAGTCCCCCGTATTCTGCCACATTGACGCTTAACCCCCAGAACACTACAATGTAACAATGTAACTATGAAATCCACAAAGGCCAACATGGAAGATAACTGGCTATATTGTGACCATGGAGATTCACATGAATTACTGAGGACTAGTTAAGGTCCTGGTAATGTAACTCACCTGAAGAACACGTCGCAGGACACTCTCTGCTGCCGGGAGCTGACTAACAGCTCTCGCAGCGCCTCCAAGGGACAATTATACACATAGACAGGGCAGCGTAGTCGGCGGCTGGAGACCATGTCTTGAAGGGAGGATTGGCGGCTGAAGGACGTGTGCATTTCCCTCCTGCGTTCTGTCTCTGGTCCGTTACCTAAAGCGCAAAGTAAAAAGTTTATCTTTACGCAGTGTTTAATTATCACACATAACAATATCTATATAGTTAGCTCTGGAGTATAATGCAGGATGTAACTCAGGATCAGTACAGGATAAGTAATGTAATGTATATACACAGTGACTACACCAGCAGAATAGTGAGTGCAGCTCTGGAGTATAATACAGGATGTAACTCAGGATCAGTAAAGGATAAGTAATGTAATGTATGTACACAGTGACTCCACCAGCAGAATAGTGAGCGCAGCTCTGGAGTATAATACAGGATATAACTCAGGATCAGTACAGGGTAAGTAATGTAATGTATGTACACAGTGACTCTACCAGCAGAATAGTGAGTGCAGCTCTGGAGTATAATACAGGATGTAACTCAGAATCAGTACAGGATAAGTAATGTAATGTATGTACATAGTGACTCCACCAGCAGAATAGTGAGTGCAGCTCTGGAGTATAATACAGGATGTAATACAGGATCAGTACAGGATAAGTAATGTATGTACACAGTGACTCCACCAGCAGAATAGTGAGTGCAGCTCTGGAGTATAATACAGGATGTAACTCAGGATCAGTACAGGAGAAGTAATGTAATGTATGTACACAGTGACACCACCAGCAGAATAGTGAGTGCAGCTCTGGAGTATAATACAGGATGTAACTCAGGATCAGTACAGGATAAGTAATGTAATGTATGTACACAGTGACTCCACCAGCAGAATAGTGAGTGCTGCTCTGGAGTATAATACAGGATGTAACTCAGGATCAGTACAGGATAAGTAATGTAATGTATGTACACAGTGACTCCACCAGCAGAATAGTGAGTGCAGCTCTGGAGTATAATACAGGATATAACTCAGGATCAGTACAGGATAAGTAATGTAATGTATGTGCACAGTGACTCCACCAGCAGAATAGTGAGTGCAGCTCTGGAGTATAATACAGGATGTAACTCAGGATCAGTACAGGATAAGTAATGTAATGTATGTGCACAGTGACTCCACCAGCAGAATAGTGAGTGCAGCTCTGGAGTATAATACAGGATGTAACTCAGGATCAGTACAGGATAAGTAATGTAATGTATATACACAGTGACTCCACCAGCAGAATAGTGAGTGCTTCTCTGGAGTATAATACAGGATGTAACTCAGGATCAGTACAGGATGAGTAATGTAATGTATGTACACAGTGACTCCACCAGCAGAATAGTGAGTGCAGCTCTGGAGTATAATACAGGATGTAACTCAGGATCAGTACAGGATTAGTTATGTAATATATTTACAGAGTCCTTTAAAAGTCCCAATAATAAACACATCGCAACAAATTTTTTGTCTAGTCTTAGTCTTAGGATATTGTCCTCATGCACCAAATATATAATATATATGTTTAAAATGTATTCCTCTTACCCCCTGCAGGAGTGATGCTCAGTGTGGGGATTCCAGCATTGGACAGGAGACTTTCTGAGTAAGAATTTTCTTCTGTGGACACGGAGGCTTCTAGGGGAATCATTAACTTTTGGACGTCTACGGTGAAAATTATGATCATCAACAAAAACTTAGATAGCATTAATTCTCAACACACCTGCTGTAACACCTGCTAAAAAGTAGTACAGTGCCAAAACAGTCCTAGCAGGTTGCACATTTATACAATGTATCCATCAACTTCTTATAGAAATGACAGCTGATCTCCGAGTCTTTAATAAAAATGTCCTACCGTTTTGTGTATACAGCTCCTATAGGTCTCCATGGTAACAAAGTACAAAAAAAACAGCCTGTGTAGTCAGATCCTGCAGTCATGTGTTACATCTTTCCATTTGTCACCTATTGCTTGCTAACCTACCGAACAGTACGGACAGAAGTAACACATGCGTGCAGGATCACTAAAACCAAGCTTCAGAAGCGCTCGGGTGAACGCTGAGCTGTTTCGTTTCAGATCGGCTTTTCTTGGAACGCCGATGTAACGGTGCACAAGCCCAGAGACCTATTGAGTCCGTACACCGTTACTTTGGCTTTCCGAGAAAATACGATCAAAGACTAAGTGGCTCAGTGCTCACCCGAGCGCTTCTTCCCCTTCGTTTTAGTGATCGGCGCAGTCTCAGTGCGCGGTCCCCCACCGATCAAAACGTCTGACACATCACTATGACACGTCAGAAGTTTTCTGAAAGTTTAGTTACACTTTACCAGATGAGAATTGTTCAGTTTTCTGTACCTGTAAAAGATGCTGGCAGGAAGGTGAGGAGCAGGTGCTGTGCATTCACCAGTCGAGCATAGCAGCGCCACCGTGGCGGCTCCTCCGAGTGCGACAATGTTCTGCCGTCCTCCGTTTCCTCTGTAGGACATGGACTCTAAGAAAAGAATTCTCTGCAGGTTATCACATGAAGCATCTACATAGGAACAGACAGCACTTACGCGTCTATGACGGCGCGCGGTACGCATGAGACGGCGGCGCAGTACGCATGAGACGGCGCGCGGTACGCATGAGACGGCGCGCGGTACGCATGAGACGGCGCGCGGTACGCATGAGACGGCGCCCGGTACGCATGAGACGGCGCGCGGTACGCATGAGACGGCGAGCGGTACGCATGAGACGGCGCCCGGTACGCATGAGACGGCGCCCGGTACGCATGAGACGGCGCCCGGTACGCATGAGACGGCGCCCGGTACGCATGAGACGGCGCCCGGTACGCATGAGACGGCGCCCGGTACGCATGAGACGGCGCCCGGTACGCATGAGACGGCGCGCGGTACGTATGAGACGGCGCGGTACGCATGAGACGGCGCGCGGTACGCATGAGACGGCGCGCGGTACGTATGAGACGGCGCGCGGTACGCATGAGACGGCGCGCGGTACGTATGAGACGGCGCGCGGTAGCTATGACGGCGCGGGGTACGTATCACAGTCATGATAGGTCTATTATTTCTGCCTGTTCCCAACCACTGCCAAACGAGTCCTCCGAACTCTCCCTCCCGAACACTGTACCCTTAAAGCTTATGTCCACATTACAAACATTTGCAAATTCTTTGCTTAACTTATCTTAAGACATTGCGTTATTTCATGTTTTATACTTCAGTCACAACCAAAGCTGCATTCAGAAATCTGCTAGCTCCCACAATCAGTCTATGGGCTATCTGCATTCTGCAAACTATCATGTAACCTTCCGACAAAGATCTAACTTTCAATTTCAGCTCCCATAGTATGATATCAGCAAACCAGAATTGTGAATGCAGCTCTGGCTGTGACTGGAGTCATGATGTAAATAAAAAATCCATACAAGAACCATTTTATGTAAATTCACAGAGAAATGTTGTTAAACCGTCTGCGTTTTCCTTCTATGTTGACAGTAAAATACCATTGTGTTCCGTCTGCTTCATGTTACCGGTGCCTGGTAAATCTCTACATAAGGAACGCAACTGATCTTTCCAGTATAGCCATGCAAATCGTTCTATGTAAATATCCAGCAATGTAATACAATATGCAGCCGTTCAGCACATGGGATAAATATGAATATGAATTTGCATATTTGAAAATAAATACATTTGCCTAGCTGAAAAATATGGGGGGGGGGGGTTGACTGCAATTTCACTCTGAAAAATACTGCAAGCCGGTATAGCCTCGATAAACGCATGAGGTAGCGCAGCGACTGCGACGCGGCTCTGGATGTAGATAAGTAAAGTGCTTATCAGTCAAAAAAATTCCCAGCAGCTAAGGCTTCGTTCACATCTGCGTTCTGGCGTTCCGTCGGCCCTGAAATAACAATTCTTGAGCATCTTTGCTTAGAACCCTGCATTGTGCCGTTCCTCTGTTATTCCTCCGAGAAACGTATGAACAAATTAACAACTGGAAGTTAGCAGTTGGGGGTGTGTCCATACACAGACTGACAAGATCCAATCAGAGCTGACAGAGTGAGACGGTGTAGGGACACGCCCCTTTGTCAAGGGGAAAAGTAACACCCAGATGTCAATTTATTTATACATTTCTAGGAGGACTAACAGAGGAATGGTACAACAGAGTTCTAAGAGAACATATTCCAGAATTGCTATTTCATGGGGTTTACGAGAATTTACTAAAACAGACGTGTCAGGAGAGGCGACAGGTCTTCTTTATTTGGCATGATGACATCACCATACAACTACTGTCCCCTGCACTCATTGGCATTGGAGGAAGGGGGACGTAGCCATTCTTGCTCTGTGTGGCCTCTACTTGATTCTCTACATCCCAGTGGCGTAACTACCGCTATAGCAGCCGTAGCGGCTGCTACGGGGCCCGCAGAATAAGGGGGCCCGTGTTGCCCGCCGGCACGGGCCCCCACCATGGCCGGAGGCTCCGCTAGTAGCCGCTATGGCTGCTACAGCGGGACGCCACTGAACACTACGGCAGAGCAGGGAGGTATCTCCCCGCTCTGCCATTAAACAAAAGACGTTCTCCCTATCGCTGCCAGCGATCACTCATGTATCCCCTATCCTGTGGACATCCTGTGGATAGGGGATACATGTCACTGTAGGTCCGATTTTTTGGGGGGAGTTGGGGACTATGTATGGAGTTCCCTACAGGGGGGGGGGGGGCTGTATGGCGTTCCCTACAGGGGGGGGGCTGTATGGCGTTCCCTACAGGGGGGGGGGCTGTATGGCGTTCCCTACAGGGGGGGGGCTGTATGGCATTCCCTACAGGGGGGGGGCTGTATGGCATTCCCTACAGGGGGGGGCTGTATGGCATTCCCTACAGGGGGGGGGGCTGTAAGGCGTTCCCTACAGGGGGGGCTGTATGGCGTTCCCTACAGGGGGGGCTGTATGGCGTTCCCTACAGGGGGGGCTGTATGGCGTTCCCTACAGGGGGGGGCTGTATGGCATTCCCAATAGGGGGGGCTGTAAGGCGTTCCCTACAGGGGGGGGCTGTATGGCGTTACAGCCCCCTCTGTAGATAGCGCCATACAGCCCCCTCTGTAGGTAGCGCCATACAGCCCCCTCTGTAGATAGCGCTATACAGCCCCCTCTGTAGATAATGCCATACAGCCCCCCCTTAGATAGCACCATACAGCCCCTCTGTGGATAGCGCAATAAAGCCCCCTCTGTAGATAGCGCCATACAGCCCCCCTGTAGATAGCGCCACACAGCCCCCCTGTAGATAGCGCCATACAGTCCCCCCTGTAGATAACACTATACAGACCCCTCTGTAGATAACGCCATACAGCCCCCCCTGTAAATAACTCCATACAGACCCCCTCTGTAGATAGCGCCATACAGCCCCCCTGTAGATAACGCCATACAGCCCCCTCTGTAGATAACGCCATACAGCCCCCTCTGTAGATAACGCCATACAGCCCCTCTGTAGATAGCGCCATACAGGGGGACTGTATGGTGCTATCTACAGAGGGGGCTGTAAAAAAGGCACTATCTACAAGGGGGGGGGGTTGTGTGACACCCAGGGGAGGGGGGGCCCCAGTCAAAAGTTTGCTATGGGGCCCAGTCTTTCCTAGTTACGCCCCTGCTACATCCAATAGAAAACAGGAGGGTAGCCACAATGACTGACGGGGATATGAAGGGAGAGGGGGAGAAGCGCTCAGACAACATGCTTATGTAATCGCACAGGCTTGTGGGCTGAGGAGGAGACTGGGAAACCAGACAGCAGCTTGATGCCGACCTCCCACTACTTAGAATGTGAATCTAACTTTTATATTTAAAGAAGACCTCCAGTGGTAACAACTTTCCAGGTCTGCACCCCCACCTGCCTGTATACCACACCCTACACGTCTTTTATGTATACTGTACTTACTTTTTGAACTGCTGCCTTGTCTGAGCTTTAAAAAAAGCTTCCATCTTGATTCTTAGATTTCCCCAGCTTTCTCTTCATCTCTGCTTTGCTATGAATCCCATAACTCAGCACATAAATCACATGACCAGCAAAAGACCATACCATTTCTGCATGCTGGGGGACACCGTGATCTCTATATTCTCCTAAATATGCTGAGAAGCCATAAATAGAGATCGGGAGGCTGCACTATATTCTGCCCCCCTCCCCGTGTAATACTAGTGAGGTTCAAGAACTGCTGAAGCCTGTGATGGGTGACACATAGATCTCCATAGACTCAAGTAGAAAAAGTAGTCACCGAGCCGGATTCACACTGCTGCTAAGCAACCGTCCCAGTCTGATGTGATCGAACAGGGAGCCACTCTATAAGACTCAAGCTGTCCATGTATTACATTCATCTGAATGGCGGCCATGTAATACTACATTTCCAGTGGCTGCTGCAGGGGAAACTTCTGGCCAGAGAAGTGTCCCCCCGGCTAGATTAGCGGTTTTCTGGGGGTGCCACGAGCCGGAAGGCTGCAATAGGAAAGGGATGGACTCTGATGAGATGACCCCTGTAACACTGAAGCTACAAGGACTGGTATAATGAGACGGTCAGTAAACTGCTATACCTGTAATGTGGTGGATGAATTCGTTGGTTCATAGCGACTGTTATTATGTGAAGACAGAGAAGAATCTGCAGCGTCTGATTGGACCGTGCTCCTCGACGTTTCCCCTGTAAGAAATCAACGACATTTAACTTCTAAGGCAATCTCCAGACTCCTCCTCCTTATTTAGGCTCCGCCCCTCAGTCTATGTGCATCATATCTTTCTCACCTGTGATTTTGTTACCTGTGGTTTATAATCTCTCTACATTCTCGGCTTAACTGCAATGTCTAATTGGTGTCTGTGTCACAGAGGATCCGGCTGATGCGCTGTCAACCCATGCTTTACACTGCAGCTCTGCTTGTATAGATTTTCTGCTACATTAAGGCACAGCTACGACCAGTGACTGCCGCATAGCTGCATGGTCTACTCTAGACTAGTCTAAAATTCACCTTCCTTATCATAAGAGACTCAGGCTTCTGTTCTGTCCCTTCCCTATGCTTTATACTGCAGCTCCGCTTGTTTAGATTGTCACGGCAGTGTAAGGCTGAGTTTACACATCGCGGATTTGTCGCAGATTTTGTTGCGGATTAGAGCCTAAGACCTAGAAGCCCCCTTTAACATCTATGACTATGTCACTATGTGAGCTCATACAAAGGGGCTACGAGCCACTCATTTTGGAACGCTGGTCTTGAATATACCTTGTGAGTACGTGAAGGGGGAGGGTTGCCCGTCACGGTCACGTTGTAGAACTTGCTCCATAAAAGTCAGGTGGTCTTGATCATCAAATGGGATCTCCTGGTCATTGAGCTCCCCCTGCAGGCAGCTGTGGAATAAGCTGAGCAGCATATCGTTCGGCAGTGAGGCCTCCACGGATGAAACTTCTGCTTCAGCTTTGGAAAAGAAACACAGACTAAGTTTATATTCAAAGTACATTCACTTATAAGTCACAGTCAGACATTAACCCCCTCAGGACCAAAGCCGTCTGATACCAAAATATCCACAACCAATTTCACCTTTTGGAATGACTGGTTCTAAGGGTTAAAAATTTGTATTTTACACTTTGGTCGAAAAAAAATTTGGGTTTTCTTGCGGCACAGATTTGATTTTAATAAGGAGCCAGAACAGAAACTGGATTGTAATAATTTTTTTTAAAAGCTAAAAATATTGGAAAGTTGGTCAGGGCAGGGGGAGACGAACCAGTTTATGGCTGGCTGGTTAAGCCCCAACTGTGTAGATATCACGTTAGCTCTCACAATCGACTGCCCTCTGTTATCAGGACGCCAGCAGGTTTTTTTGCTTAGCTTTAAGGCCCTTTTACACCGGCCGATAAGCAGCCGATCCAGCGAGCGCCAATCAACGAGGGAGATGCGCTGCCGACAACAACAACAATTCACTTTTTTTAAATCGATACGACCAGATGATCGAGCGTTTGCTCGTTTATCTGCTGATTGTTCCCGTTTACACTGGGCAATTAACGGCAACGAGCGTTATATGAACTATTGATCTGTCCGATAATCGTCCTGTGTAATTGGAGAAGAAATAACATCTTATGCTTCATGATCAGAGTAATGTGAAACACTAAAGGGGTTTTGAAGTAAAAAAAGCTTATTCTCTGAATAAATGAAAAGTTCTACAACTTTCTAACATACTTTATGTTACAATTCTTCACAATTTTCAAAATCTCTGCTTGCTGTCAATCAATAACAAACACTCGTTTACATTCAGAGGCAGCAAACCTATACAAACCGAGTCTTGCTCTCAGATGAGAAGTGAAAAAAACCGTCTATGTAATGCTCTAGGAGTCCAACACATCAGCAGCTGCACAGATCTCTCTGGTAGTTTGTTACAATGTATCAGTCTGGAGTCCAGGCTGTTTATATTACAGAGCATTGACTAGACTGGAGACAATTGTATCCACTATTCCACTGAGAACAGAACTATGCATGTTATAGGCTACATAGCCTGTGAATGTTCTCATTCACTGACAGCAAACAAAGATCTTGAAAATGATGAGGAATTGAATCACAAAATATATTAGAAAGACCCAGAATCAGGGACTTCAGGGATGGAGAAGAAGCAGGTAATTGTGTGTATGTATGCAAGATAGTCCGGTAGGTACGGAAATCTGATAATTCGGCACCTCGCCAGTCTGGAGGATTCCGGATTATTAGTATTTTACTCTCGGATTTTCTTTTTACTGTACAAAACAGCCCTTATTATAATCATTACCTCGGCTCAGGGTTAAGAAGAACATTTCAATCTGTTGACATTTGGGCAGAAGTTGCATTAGGTCAAATTGAAATGGGACCTCTCTAATGCACTGCCCGCTGCTCTCCGGGGGGTCTGCAACAATGTAACACACCAATGTTAATACAGATCACAAACCGATACATATTTATTTACATATCACATAGCGGAATATGAAACACAATATAGAGAACGTAGTCAGTGGGAGAATAATAACACATTCACATGACAGAACTATAATCATCAGATCTACGGTAATCCTGCAAACTCTTGGTGTTAAAGTGAATGCCCAGTTTTGGGCATAAAAACGATCCAAAAGTCACAACTCTCTGGGCAATGTCTGTTGGAGTCTATGGTAGTCTGACTAGTTTTCGTTCAGTTCCATCAGGACACAGCTATGACCAGTGACTCCCGCTCAGCTGCATTGTTTATTGGAGTCTGATCTGGTCTAAAATCCACCTCTTGTCTCATCAAAGGCTCAGGCTGCGGATCTGTTCACCCCCATGCTTTACACTGCAGCTCTGCTTGTTCATATTGGTTGCTGTGTATAAGCACAGGCTCAGCAGAAGGTCAGTGCATGGAGAGATGATTACAGTAAGGACAGAATGATTATTAACTACAAGTAATTAAACTACCAAAGATTGAGGGGAGGAGCCTCAATAAATCGGGAGGAGCCTGGAGGTCTATAATATACGAAGAACTTCACTATAGCCAGCCAGTAAAAGACAAGGTTAGATCTGGCGGACGTGTCATAAGTCGGTACATACAATTCTAGTAACACTGCTTGCTGTAAGGTATGACTGTACGTATTCTCACCTGCCCTGTCATTCTTAGTCAGGATGGGAGAGCCGCCATCTTTGTTTTGGCAGAGTTGAACAATGTACTCGAATGTCAGCATGACGTTAATACAGCTCTGATCTCTGGGAAACAGCTGCAATAAAGAAAACGCAAGCAACGAAGATCATACAGGGAAAACACAACATTCCCAATTATATCTGGTAGAGCTGGGTGAAAACCAATATGGCCGCCATCACCGCCATGCCTTTCCAATCCAAAACAATTCTGCCTAGTTATCTAACATGAGAGGTGATGTATTCATCGCTCGATCGACCAGCTGTATTTCTGAATGGCAGATTTGCCCAAATTAGATTTTCGGGGTTGGATCCGGATGACAATCTCTGGTCCTGACAGTCGCAGGATGAAGCAGGTTGTATTTAGTCCTGTCCTATTCTTCATGGAAGTCGCTTATCCACTTATAGAGTTGTCCAGGATTAGAACAACATGGCGGTTTTCTTCTAAAAACAGCACTACACCTGTCCATGATGTGTTGCAGCGTACTTTGAAGTGAATGGGGCTGAGCTGCAATACCACACACAACCTGTGGACAGAGGTGGTGCTGTTTTTAGAAAAAATAAGCCACGTTTTTTCTAATCCTGAATAACCCCTTTATTCATTTTCTAATACCCAGCCACTTACTAAAATATTCCTTTTTCAAGATCTCTGCTTACTATTAAAAAAAACATTAGGCTGTGAGAAGGCTTTGGTCTCTACTGGTTTTTGAGCCTCTGGATGTAAACAAGAGTGGTTCCAATTTTAACAATGTGTAAGGTGTCGACTTTCATAAAATATATGGGTTGGGGGGGTATAATAAGATTGTTTTGCGTACATCAAAAGTGTGAAAATTGTTGCGGCAATGAACGGGTTAAAAAACTCTTTTAGTGGATGAATCATGGAAGATCTGTCGTTTGATCGATCCTATATCTTCCGTCTATGGTTGGCTTTGCATATTAGGCCTCATGCACACGACCGTATTTTTCATCCATCAGTAAATACGGATCTGTAGTCATTTATAGTCATCTGTAAATCATCCACAAGGGTGTGCGTAAACGGGGTCCGTATTACAGATCCACTAAAAAGCAGGGAGGAATCTAGGGTAATCTCCTGGTGTTGCATAGCAACGCTTCCGTAATTACGTAAGCGCCCATAGACATGTATGGAGAGTCCGTGCCGTAATTACGGTAAAAAAAAAGGACATTTTCTATCATTTCTACAGCACGGACACCCATCCGTAAAAACGCGGAAAGGTGTCCGTAGCCCATAGAAATGAATGGGTCCGTAATGAAGGAAGAAAAATACGGTGGTGTGAAGGGGGCCTTATAGGCAGTCTATAGCTTACAACCCGATATACGTCATATTACACGGCACTGAATCCAATTACTTCCCAAATGTCCATTGTTTTAGAAGCCCCTCGCTGCGCGCCCATATACTCACCGCCTGCGGGATCTCCGAGTACATAAGACCTTGAAGGTGTTTCCAGCGCTCCGAGGTCCCCATGATGGAGCCGCTTTGAGGTTCCACCCAACATTCAGACACCAGATGCAGCTCCGTGTCCTGTTCTATGGCCTCCACCTCCAGGTCATTATCTTCATCCGTAGAGAAGCTGCAGACGCAAAAAAAGGAACGATTTAAAGGGGAACACCTGGAATTACCGACAAGTTAGACTAGGGGTGGCAATGTGCTGGAAATAGAACGAGAGTAAACTTACCTATAGATATAGGACCTATAGATATGTATTATAAGTTCTGCCAGCAATCAATCTGCCCGATGTCACCTGACTGATGTCACCATAGCAGATACGTTGGGCAGATTGTTGCTGAATTTGTCATAGAAACCAATAGGTATGTTTATTTATTTTTAATTTCCTCCTCATTCCCCTTTAACCCCTTCATGACCAAGCTATTTTTTACGTTTTTCCATCGTCTCATTCGAAGAGCTATAACTCTTTTATTTTTGCGTCGACATCGCTGTATAAGGTCTTGTTTTTTGCGGGACAAGTTGTATTTTTTTTAATAGCACGATTTTGAGGTACATATTATTTATTGATTAACTTTTATTAACTTTTTTTGGGGGGGGGGGGGGGATAGAATCTACGCTGTTTACCGTGTGGTATAAATAACACTAACAGCGGGTTGTCACGATTGCAACGATACCAAATTTGTATAGATTTTGTATGTTTTACTACTTTTACACAGTATAAACGCTTTTTTTTCAAAGTTATTTGTTTTTGGGTCTCCATATTTGAAGAGCCGTAACTTTTTTATTGTTCTGCCAATGCGGTTGTATGAGGGCTTTTTTCTTTTTGCTGGAAAACTTGTAGTTTTTATTGGTACCATTTTGGAGTAGATGCGACTTTTTGATCACTTTTTATCACACTTTTTTTAAGTCAAGATTCACAGAAAACAGTAAATTTTTCCATAGGTTTTTTGTTAATTTTTTTACGGCGTTCACCGTGCGGGTTAAATAGTGTAATAGATTTATAGATTTATAGTCGGGGTCGTTACGGACGCGGCGATACCAAATATGTGTAACTTTTTTACTTTATTTTTGTTTTTTAATAGTAAAGCATTTTGTAAGGGGAAAAAGTGGGTTTTTCATTTTTTTCCACATTTTTTTTTTAAATTAACTTTATTGAACTTTTTTTTACTAGTCCCACTAGAGGACTTTAATATGCGATCATCCGATCGCTATTATAATACACTGCAATACTTTTGTATTGCAGTGTATTACTGCCTGTCCGTGTAAAACAGACAGACATCTGCTAGGCCTGTGGCATGATCTAGCAGGCATTCGCTACAGGCAGACCTGGGGGCCTTTATTAGGCCCCCGGCTGGCATCGAGAGACACAGACACTCAGTGATCTTCTCACTGGGTGTCGGTGGGATGAGAGGGAGCTCCCTCCCTCTCTCCAAAGCCACTCAGATGCGGAGCACGCTATTGAGCGCTGCATCTGAAGGGTTAAACGGGTGAGATCGATACTTATATCGATCTCACACATTCGAGCATGGACGCCCCCAGCCCTGAGCTACGTCTGGCAGCTGAGAGCAGGGAGATTTGACGGCTCCCTGCTCTGTTAATTTATTCTGATGCAGCGCCGTGAAAAGGCGTATTGGCGGTCACTTACGGGTTAAGAATGTATAATGGAACGGTCGATACAGGAAAAGAGAACGCACCTGTCCTTGGTGGATGTGACATGTGGCGGAAAGAGAATGTACTGGATGATACAGCTGTGCTTCTCTATACTGCCTTCACCTATAGAATCGTCCTGCAAGAAATGTGCACAATGATTGCATAAAGAGTTATCATTACCAAGGTCAAGTTCACACTTTGCATTTCATAAAAACAAATTTCCTGCTGTGTTTTGTTTTTGCAATGGGAAAACCAGAAGCTGGATGTCACATAAATGTGGTTTGTTACAATGTATCAGTGTAACTAAAAAACTATCAGCCAACGGTCCAGGCTATTTAGCGGACAGAGGATTTCCGAGTCCTTTGTTTCCCAAAGAGATGAGCAGCTACGGAGGTGTCTAGAAGCCGCTTGTCTCACTCCCCCTATTAGAATAGTGAGCTGAACACACATGTTTTCGGGGCAGTCAGAGCTGCTAGAGATCCACGAAACAGGTCTATGGACGGGATAAGATAAGACGCTCACCTGAATGGGGACCTCTAAGACCATGTTAATGATTCCTTCTCCACTTGATGCAAAATGGAAACCTTCAGAGAGTCGGATCCTGGCAAAATAATAGGACAATAAGGACCAGCATTAAGGCGCTGCATCTGTAATATACCAGTTTATCAGAATACGATCCATCCATGTAAAGGTTCTCCCCAATCCAGAGAGTTGCAATATTTTTTCTGCTTGGAAAGCTTGTCAGGAAAGGAGCATTCAGGGATAGCTCCCGTCATATCAGGGACAGCTCCCGTCAGATCAGGGACAGCTCCCGTCAGATCAGGGACAGCTCCCGTCAGATCAGGGACAGCTCCCGTCAGATCAGGGACAGCTCCCGTCAGATCAGGGACAGCTCCCGTCAGATCAGGGACAGCTCCCGTCAGATCAGGGACAGCTCCCGTCAGATCAGGGATAGCTCCCGTCACATCAGGGATAGCTCCCGTCACATCAGGGACAGCTCCCGTCACATCAGGGACAGCTCCCGTCACATCAGGCATAGCTCCCGTCACATCAGGCATAGCTCCCGTCACATCAGGCATAGCTCCCGTCACATCAGGCATAGCTCCCGTCACATCAGGCATAGCTCCCGTCACATCAGGCATAGCTCCCGTCACATCAGGCATAGCTCCCGTCACATCAGGCATAGCTCCCGTCACATCAGGGATAGCTCCCGTCACATCAGGGACAGCTCCCGTCACATCAGGCACAGCTCCCGTCACATCAGGCACAGCTCCCGTCACATCAGGCACAGCTCCCGTCACATCAGGCATAGCTCCCGTCACATCAGGCATAGCTCCCGTCACATCAGGCATAGCTCCCGTCACATCAGGGATAGCTCCCGTCACATCAGGGATAGCTCCCGTCACATCAGGGATAGCTCCCGTCACATCAGGGACAGCTCCCGAAACATCAGGGATAGCTCCCGTCACATCAGGGATAGCTCCCGTCACATCAGGGATAGCTCCCGTCACATCAGGGATAGCTCCAGTCACATCAGGGATAGCTCCCGTCACATCAGGGATAGCTCCCGTCACATCAGGGATAGCTCCCGTCACATCAGGGATAGCTCCCGTCACATCAGGCATAGCTCCCGTCACATCAGGCATAGCTCCCGTCACATCAGGGATAGCTCCCGTCACATCAGGGATAGCTCCCGTCACATCAGGGATAGCTCCCGTCACATCAGGGATAGCTCCAGTCACATCAGGGATAGCTCCAGTCACATCAGGGATAGCTCCAGTCACATCAGGGATAGCTCCAGTCACGGATCTGTGAACTCTGGTCCCGCACGGTTGCAAATCGGCAGTGAAAAACAGCTGTTTGTTTTTCACGGCCGATTTAACACCTGTTCGTGTGAATAAGCCCTAACTATACATGATGATTCTGGACCAATGGGAATGAAATGACAATTTTGGGCTGTAAAGTCCATTTTAAAGGTAATAAAGTTCATTTTAAAACGCTCAGATCCAGAAACGTACTCGGTCAGGGTGGACAGGATATGTGCCATGGCAGTTGTGGGTACAGCGGTCGTCAAGCCTGACTGCACAGACCAGATCCATCTTTGATGATAGAAGTAGCGGGATAAGGAGGCCAGGGTGGAGGAGGCCGAGCGATTGGTAATCAGAGGTCCAGGTACAGACGTGTGTTGTGCCAGGCTCTCCAAGTTCAGGATGAATGGCGTCCTGTAGTCCAGAGGAAGCTTGTCATACCTGGGAGAAGAAAAGAGAGCGGTGACTGAGAAATGTAAGTGGTTTGGAGTTATTAGGGGTCTGGGGTCAGAACTTGCCTGGCATTAAAGGGATCGTCCTGTCTTATGTAAATGAAGTCTAATAATTGTATAATAAAAACTTCTGAAACTTTCTAATATACTTTGCGTTTCAATCCTCACCCTTTTCCAGATTACTACTTGCTGTCAGTGAACGGAAAAAACAAAAACTTGTTCACCTCCAAAGTCAGAAAACCAGTACGGACCTAATACTTCTCACTGCTGCAGATAAATTGAGTCTAGACAATCCTCTGTGAGCAAAAAAAGCCTGCACTCCAGGCGGATACATTTTACCTGCACTGATACATTGTGGCAAACCTTCAAGACGGAAAAGAGATTTGCGCTGCTGATGTATTTAGCTCACAAGGCATTAGGCCTGTATGGGTTTTCAGCCTTTGGATCTATGAGAGAATGTTTCTATTTACCGACAAGCAGCAAAGATTTTGAAAATCTCAAGAAAGTAGATTAGAAAGTTGCAGAACTTTTATTATACAACGAAGCCAGAAAATCCCTAAAATGTAACCGGTTATTCCTCAGCGTGGCAAACTTCTAAAAGCCTCGTCCAGTGTAAATAAAGCAAGATCACCGTATAATTAACATTTCTGCAACTTTCTAACATACGTTGTGTTTAATTCCTCACCATTTTAAAAATGTCTGCTTGCTGTCAGGGAATAAAATAAAAACCCAATTTCATTCACTGATGGCAAGTAGATCTTAATAACATTTCATTATACAATGAGAATTTATTAACATAAAACTGGATAGCTGAAAACTAAGGGTTATTTCATCACAGACAACCCCATCATACGGGAGCAGGCTCCTGAAATCTCTGCTAGCCGGGAAACATAGATCCCCCAATTTTATTTCCAATTTCTTTGACTGTAAGTGGAAATCTAGAGGAGACAGAAGTCATTACTATCTGATTCCACACATTATTATCCGGCGTCTGCACTCACTTGATGAGCAGCTTCTCCAGGGGTTTGTGCAGCAAGACCAGGCAGCAGCGGTCAGAGAAGGCAGGAGGTGCGACCTGCGGAGGAGGGGATTTGGAGGGAGAGCTGACCCCAAACATCTTTCTCTTGACCCGAGGGGTGGTCTCTTTGCTCTGCACCCTGTGGGGGAATCGCAGCAGAAGGATCCGGTCTCTCAGCTCCTCCACGATCTGTGAGGTTTATATCCGGTCATTTATCTCAAGGAATAGCTATAGTTTTTCTAAGAATGAAAATATTCTCTACACAGGACTTTAAAGGGCTTTTTCCACATAAAAGTTTTATGTCTTATTTACTGGATGCCCCACAACAGCCGGAACAGTGAGGACCCGACTGACTTCCACCAATGCTAAGTATTATACTCCAGAGCTGCACTCACTATTCTGCTGGTGGAGTCACTGTGTACATACATTACATTACTTATCCTGTACTGATCCTGAGTTACATCCTGGGTTATACTCCAGAGCTGCACTCACTATTCTGGTGGTGGAGTCACTGCGTACATACATTACATTACTTATCCTGTACTGATCCTGAGTTACATCCTGTATTATACTCCAGAGCTGCACTCACTATTCTGGTGGTGGAGTCACTGTGTACATACATTACATTACTTATCCTGTACTGATCCTGAGTTATATCCTGTATTATACTCCAGAGCTGCACTCACTTTTCTGCTGGTGGAGTCACTGTATACATACATTACATTACTTATCCTGTACTGATCCTGAGTTGCATCCTGTATTATACTCCAGAGCTGCACTCACTATTCTGCTGGTGGAATCACTGTGTACATACATTACATTACTTATCCTGTACTGATCCTGAGTTATATCCTGTATTATACTCCAGAGCTGCACTCACTTTTCTGCTGGTGGAGTCACTGTATACATACATTACATTACTTATCCTGTACTGATCCTGAGTTGCATCCTGTATTATACTCCAGAGCAGCACTCACTATTCTGCTGGTGGAGTCACTATGTACATACATTACATTACTTATCCTGTACTGATCCTGAGTTACATCCTGTATAATACTCCAGAGCTGCACTCACTATTCTGCTGGTGGAGTCACTGTGTACATACATTACATTACTTATCCTGTACTGATCCTGAGTTACATCCTGTATTATACTCCAGAGCTGCACTCACTATTCTGCTGGTGGAGTCACTGTGTACATACATTACATTACTTATCCTGTACTGATCCTGAGTTACATCCTGTGTTCTACTCCAGAGCTGCACTCACTATTCTGCTGGTGGAGTCACTGTGTACATACATTACATTACTACTCCTGTACTGATCCTGAGTTACATCTTGTACTATACTCCAGAGCTGTACTCACTATTCTGCTGGTGGAGTCACTGTGTATATACATTACATTACTTATCCTGAGTTATATCCTGTATTATACTCCCTAGCTGCACTCACTATTCTGCTGGTGGAGTCACTGTGTACATACAATACATTACTTATCCTGTACTGATCCTGAGTTACATCCTGTATAATACTCCAGAGCTGCGCTCACTATTCTGCTGGTGGAGTCACTGTGTATATACATTACATTACTTATCCTGTACTGATCCTGAGTTACATCCTGTATAATACTCCAGAGCTGCACTCACTATTCTGCTGGTGGAGTCACTGTGTATATACATTACATTACTTATCCTGTACTGATCCTGAGTTACATCCTGTATTATACTCCAGAGCTGCACTCACTATTCTGCTGGTGGAGTCACTGTGTACATACATTACATTACTTATCCTGTACTGATCCAGAGTTATATCCTGTATTATACTCCAGAGCTGCACTCACAATTCTGCTGGTGGAGTCACTGTGTACATACATTACATTACTTATCCTGTACTGATCCTGAGTTACTTCCTGTATAATACTCCAGAGCTGCACTCACTATTCTGCTGGTGGAGTCACTGTGTATATACATTACATTACTTATCCTGTACTGATCCAGAGTTATATCCTGTATTATACTCCAGAGCTGCACTCACTATTCTGCTGGTGGAGTCACTGTGTTCATACATTACATTACTTATCCTGTACTGATCCTGAGTTATATCCTGTATTATACTCCAGAGCTGCACTCACTATTCTGCTGGTAGTCACTGTGTACATACATTACATTACTTATCCTGTACTGATCCGGAGTTACATCCTGTATTATACTCCAGAGCTGCACTCACTTTTCTGCTGGTGGAGTCACTGTGTACATACATTACATTACTTATCCTGTACTGATCCTGAGTTACATCCTGTATTATACTCCAGAGCAGCACTCACTATTCTGCTGGTGGAGTCACTGTGTACATACATTACATTACTTATCCTGTACTGATCCTGAGTTACATCCTGTATTATACTCCAGAGCTGCACTCACTATTCTGCTGGTGGAGTCACTGTGTACATACATTACATTACTTATCCTGTACTGATCCTGAGTTACATCCTGTATTATACTCCAGAGCTGCACTCCCTATTCTGCTGGTGTAGTCACTGTGTACATACATTACTTATCATGTACTGATCCTGAGTTACATCCTGTATTATACTCCAGAGCAGCACTCACTATTCTGCTGGTGGAGTCACTGTGTACATACATTACATTACTTATCCTGTACTGATCCTGAGTTACATCCTGTATTATACTCCAGAGCTGCACTCACTATTCTGCTGGTGGAGTCACTGTGTACATACATTACATAACTAATCCTGTACTGATCCTGAGTTACATCCTGTATTATACTCCAGAGTTGAACTTACTATTCTGCTTAAACAGTCAGCTTGTGAACAGACGCTCCCTTAAAATCTTAGCTAAGCTCCTATAATGCGGGATGGCGGGGGGGGGGGGGTTATTTTTCCTACATGAAATTAATGACACTACCCATAATGCAAATCACAGGCTTTGTGAAGACACTGAACAAGCAGTGAGTGCTGGGAAATTTCAATAAGCCAGCAGAACTGTGACTGCAGCTCTGGATCTACTCTTGACGTTGGCCACTTTATCTTTATTTTTCCATATGTGCTGGAAACAGCACAAAAAGTAACGTACAAATATAATGATGTTAGAAGATCGGCGCTAATGTCCTTCACGTGTATAATGCCGCCACCTTGATTACTCCAATCTTCTTCACTGCCTGCACTTTATTCCGGTCGTGGACGCTGATGGAGGGGCATGTGACCGCACCTGTCCACCCGCAGCCGTAATAGAATAACACTGCACACAGCAAGGAAACATCCAATGGAGGCTGCTGATGGACGGCTCTGGTCACATGTCCCTCCGTCAGCGGCCATGTTGGCACGGAGTGCTGCTTCTAGAATATTTGGAAAAATTTAGATAAAATCGGGCAACCCCTTTAAGCATAAACTATGAAACATTTATAAAATCTCTCTGCTGAACTTGCTGCATAGAAACGTCTCCTCCTGGGGGGACTGTGAACCGCGCAGTGAATGAATCTATTGCAGAAAGTCTTAACCCTTCATAGACCACATGCTTGCTTTTCTCCAAAGAGTCTTAGACCAAAAAGCAGAGCTAATAATTTTTTTTTTTATATTTTTGGTTTCACCTTAATTCTGCAATTCGCAGGAGTTCCCAAGGGAAACCCCAGCCGGAGGACCATGCAGGGGGCTTTCCAGATTATTCGTACCACACAGAAAGAGGAAGGGGTCTGATTGGGATCGCTGTGAAAATTGAAAGGAGGAATAGAACAGAATTAAGAAATCCACACATTAAAGTTCATGCAGTGTATGATGAAAAGTTCTACAACTTTCATCTTTTATATTTTATGCTTCAATTCATCACCATTTTCAATTTCTGTTTGCTGTCAGTGAATGGAAAAATTATTGTTTTCATTTGGTGACTAAAAAATCTGCACAGACATGCAGGTGTATGCCAGCCAGAAATATTTATCATCTATCCAATGGATAGGTGATAAAAATGTTAGATTGCTGAGGGTCCAACCACTGGGACCCTCATTGATCGATAGAACAGGACCCTGGTCCTCCATTCCCTCCAGTTGCACGACCGTGTCTAGAAGATTGAATTGAGGAGCAGTCGAGCGTGCACCTTGCTGCTCCATTCAAATTATATGTCACTGGCAGATACAGCCGAGCTCCTGAATAGAGCGACGGGGTGCACGATTGATTCAAACTCCTCATAGCTGAGTGCGTGGATTTATAGCCATCAGTGGGGATCCCAGCGGTAAAACCCACAACAATCTAACATGTAAGACCCATCCAGTGTATAGGTAAAAAAAACTTCTGACTGGAATACCCCTTTAATACTTCTCACAGCAGCGGATTTGTTACAGTTGTATCCAGTCTAGACAATACTCTGTGAGTTAAAAACTTCAGCACGCCAGACTGTGTAACTCACATTGTCTAGACTGAATAAAACTGTAACAAACCCTCAGCTGTGAGATGTATTTGGTCTATAAAGGTTTTCAGCTACAAGATATAAACAAGAACCTTCCTATTAACTGACAGCAAGCATGGATCTTGAAAAGGATGAGAAAATGAAACACAAAAGTATATTAGAAAGTTGCACAAGAAAACATTCAGGTTACCTCAGCATTAACTTGACGTAGGAATAACTCTCCACCAGCACGAAGCTGCTCCAGTCTCGCAGGAGGGAGGTGAGCGCCGTGTGTGAGATACGACACAGAACTGTGCTATAGCGACCATTGTTCCCAGGAGTATGGAGGTGCTTGGGGACAGGCCTAAAAAGAAGGAAAAATAGATCAAAAGGTCCATTCCTTAGGCCACGTGTCCGTTTTGCGTGCGTTGCAGTTCCGTGTGACCTCAGTGTACGGTGCGCGTCTGTGTTTTTTTACGTCAGCAAAAAAAAATTTGAAAGAGGCGTTTATCTTTTTCTCATCATTTCTTTAGCAACTGTTGCGTGAATCACGGACAACACACGGATGTGCGTCCGTGTGCTGTCCGCGATTTTCACGCACCCGTTGACTTCTATGGGTTGCGTGATGCGCAAAAAACGCACAAGCATAGGACATGCTGTGAATTTCACGCGGCGGACATACGCCGCGTGAAAAACACAATGTTTGAATGGCCCCATTGAATTGCATAGGTCCGTGTGACGTCCGTTTTTTTAACGCGCGTAACACGGACATGAAATACGCTCGTGTGAATAAGGCCTTGAAGGCGTATCCCCATCTCGGATATTTATGGCTTATCAATATTAATGTCCGATAGATGCAGGTCTCACCTCTGGGACCCGCAGCTTCCTCTATAACAGGGCCCCGGTCTTCCCTTCTGCCGCTGGGTTCCGGCCACTGACTGACGAGGTGGCCAGGTTTTCTGGAAACAGCCAATCGTGTCTTGCTACGCCGTTTTATAGACGGGAATGTGAGTTCCGGAAACAGCGAGCCAGCTGCAGCAGAAGTTAGGATAGGAGTCAGCGGGCCCCGTTATAGATAGGTGTGGGTCCCAGAGGTAGGATCCGCATTTATGGGACATTTATGGCATATCCTATGGATTTCCCATAAATGTTGGGGATGGGGACACCCCTCTAACTATTTGGCTGCTGTGACAGTTTTCACACTTTTGACACAAATGAATCCTGAATTATAAAATGGCAAAATGATACTATACCGCCATAGCCAAATATTCTATGAAAGTAGATGCGTTAAAAACATCATTGTAAAATCATGGGCGCCTTCATGCAACTTTGCATCCAAGCCAAACCCTGCGTAAAAAATGTACAGTCATGTTTAGGGCTAAAAGTCTGACCCCAGCCGAGCCTGAGACACACAATACCTCCCAACAAAGAAGGTAGAAGATGCGCAGCGTTCACACACGTCACTTATGTCCACACACAATCCCCAGAACTGAAGAGACCAGAACGGACTGCGATCCAGATGCCAATAAACATCCGAGTCATGAAGTCGGCAAATAGTCTGATTAGGTGCAAGGGGTATTAGATGTGTAACTGTGGGGGAAAAAAAGACCCCCCCCCCTAAATGTAAGCTCATATCCTCTCTGATTGGTAAGGTGGGGGGGGGGGATTCCATGAAAAATTTTAATTTTGGAAAAAAGGATTTGACATTCAAGACTCCGCTTCCCACAAATAGATATAATTCATTTAAGATCGTATCTTATTATTTGTATTTATTTAACTTGGGGAGGGGTACCCCAAAAAGAAAAAGGTGTCGCTTTCTCCTCCCCGGCACATCGGTACGTCGATCACACTTACAAGTCATGCTCCAGCAGTAAAACAATGCGGTGCACGTGTAGCCAGCGTTGCCAGACATTGGCATCCATTGAGAGGATGGGTTTCCAGTAGGATGAAAACTGTGAATGACCGGAGTCGGAGTCGCTGTGCTGCAGGGACAACACCTATAGAAGAAACGTAAAGAAACAGACACTGGCCGGTAACGTGAAATGCCAAACACCCCGCACCTTCACTCTCCAGGAGACTTACTGGGGTTGTGGATCCCGGGGGGATGTAGAAGAGGGGAACCCCATTCTTGGTGCTCTCCGGGATTTTGAAATGCTCTGGTACGCTGTCAAATGATTTCAGGTGGACCAACATCTGATCTGTCTGACTGATGCTGCAAAACAAGAGCCGCCAATATAAAGAACTTCTCCTCGAACAATCTTAAACTTCAGCAAAACAAAAATCTGATGGGAGGAGATGCTGAATACTGAAGAGGACGTTTAATGCGCAGTTCCCTATATCTGTAAGACAGCGCTCTGTAATCTGTAGCTCTCACATGTAGCAGAACTACAACCCCCAGCATGCCCTGATATTATACCCTACTGGTGTACGGAGCTGGTTGTTATTGACACCAGTCAGCAAGCATGTGGACAGACTAGCGCCTAACAGCTTATCCGAGCTACTATAATGCAAGGGGTAGTTTGGTTTCCCTAAATCCAATGACTGTCCATTGCCTGGCGTAAAGACTATTAACCCCTTCCCCCTGCTTGCATTCTGGGCCCTAATGTCCAAGCCATTTTTTACATTTTTCCATTGTCACATTCGAAGAGCTGTAACTTTTTTATTTTTGCGTCGGCATAGCTGTATAAGGTCTTGTTTTTTGCGGGACGACTTGCAGTTTTTATTGGTACCATTTGAGAGTAGCTGCGACTTTTTGATCACTTTTTATCACATTTTTTTTAAGTCAGGATTAACAGAAAACAGCAATTTTTCCATTGTTTTTTATTTTATTTTTTACGCCGTTCACCGTGCGGGTTAAATAATGTAACAGCTTTATAGTCGGGGTCGTTACGGACGCGGCGATACCAAATATGTGTAACTTTTTTGCTTTATTGTAGTTTTTTTTTTAATAGTAAAGCATTTTGTAAGGGGAAAAAGTGGGTTTTTCATTTTTTTTTTATTAACTTTATAAAACTTTTTTACTAGTCCCACTAGGGGACTTCACTATCCTCCGATCGCTATTATAATACACTGCAATACTTTTGTATTGCAGTGTATTACTTCCTGTCCGTTTAACACGGACAGGCATCTGCTAGGTCATGCCTGCGGCATGATCTAGCAGGCATTCGCTCCAGGCAGACCTGGGGGCCTTTATTAGACCCCCGGCTGCCATAGAAGACACAGACACTCGGCGATTTTATCGCCGGGTGTCGGTGGGAGAGAGGGAGCTCCCCCCCTCTCTCCAAAACCACTCAGATGCGGTGCACGCTATTGTGCACCGCATCTGAAGGGTTAAACGGGTGAGATCGATACTAATATCGATCTCACCCGGCAGAGCAGGGACGCCCCCAGCCCTCAGCTGCCTCTGGCAGCTGAGAGCAGGGAGATTTCACGGCTCCCTGCTCTGTTTACTTTATTCTACAGCAGCGACATAGAATAGCGGCGCTGTAGAATAAAGCCCATTAATGACCGCCGTGAAAAGGCTAATCGGCGGTCATTAAGGGGTTAAGAGAATATAAAAACACCAAAACAAGTTCAGTGCAGACACCGGAACAGCAGGTAATCCTGGAAGATTTCAGCTATGAAGCCTGAAGAATTATGAATGCAGCTCTGGAGTATAATACAGGATGTAACTCAGGATCAGTGCAGGATAAGTAATGTAATGTATGTACACAGTGATTCCACCAGCAGAATAGTGAGTGCAGCTCTGGAGTATAATACAGGATATAACTCAGGATCAGTACAGTATAAGTAATGTATGTACACAGTGACTCCACCAGCAGAATAGTGAGTGCAGCTCTGGAGTATAATACAGGATATAACTCAGGATCAGTACAGTATAAGTAATGTATGTACACAGTGACTCCACCAGCAGAATAGTGAGTGCAGCTCTGGAGTATAATACAGGATGTAACTCAGGATCAGTGCAGGATAAGTAATGTAATGTATGTACACAGTAACTCCACCAGCAGAATAGTGAGTGCAGCTCTGGAGTATAATACAGGATATAACTCAGGATCAGTACAGTATAAGTAATGTAATGTATGTACACAGTGACTCCACCAGCAGAATAGTGAGTGCAGCTCTGGAGTATAATACAGGATGTACCTCAGGATCAGTACGGGATAAGTAATGTAATGTATGTACACAGTGACTCCCACCAGCAGAATAGTGAGTGCAGCTCTGGAGTATAATACAGGATGTAACTCAAGATCAGTACAGGATAAGTAATGTAATGTGTGTACACAGTGACTCCACCAGCAGAATAGTGAGTGCAGCTCTGGAGTATAATACAGGATGTAACTCAGGATCAGTACAGGATAAGTAATGTAATGTATGTACACAGTGACTCCACCAGCAGAATAGTGAGTGCAGCTCTGGAGTATAATACAGGATGTAACTCAGGATCAGTACAGGATAAGTAATGTAATGTATGTACACAGTGACTCCACCAGCAGAATAGTGAGTGCAGCTCTGGAGTATAATGCAGGATGTAACTCAGGATCAGTACAGGATTAGTAATGTAATGTATATACACAGTGACTCCACCAGCAGAATAGTGAGTGCAGCTCTGGAGTATAATGCAGGATGTAACACAGGATCAGTATAGGGTAAGTAATGTATGTACACAGTGACTCCACCAGCAGAATAGTGAGTGCAGGTCTGGAGTATAATACAGGATATAACTCAGGATCAGTACAGGATAAGTAATGTCATGTATGTACACAGTGACTCCACCAGCAGAATAGTGAGTGCAGGTCTGGAGTATAATACAGGATGTAACTCAGGATCAGTACAGGATAAGTAATGTAATGTATGTACACAGTGACTCCACCAGCAGAATAGTGAGTGCAGCTCTGGAGTATAATACAGGATGTAACTCAGGATCAGTACAGGATAAGTAATGTAATGTATGTACACAGTGACTCCACCAGCAGAATAGTGAGTGCAGCTCTGGAGTATAATACAGGATGTAACTCAGGATCAGTACAGGATAAGTAATGTAATGTATGTACACAATGATCCCACCAGCAGAATAGTGAGTGCAGGTCTGGAGTATAATACAGGATGTAACTCAGGATCAGTACAGGATAAGTAATGTAATGTATGTACACAGTGACTCCACCAGCAGAATAGTGAGTGCAGGTCTGGAGTATAATACATGCTATAACTCAGGATTAGTACAGGATAAGTAATGCCATGTATGTACACAGTGACAACTTCTATGGGTCATCTATGCAAGGTAAAATGATGTTCAAAAGATTCTTAAAGGTGCTATCCTAGAAGTGATTTTTTTCCCCTTAGGGGCTGTAAATTAAATTAAAAAAACAAAAAAGCAATACTTACTTATCCGTGCCCCTGGCGATCCAGCGCTGTCGCTCCGGCGTCAGTCCCGATGCTTGTTCACTTGTATGTAGCATGTGACCGCTGCATGTAAACAAGCATTGGGTCGGCCTACGGAGTGACAGCGCTGGATCTCCAGGGGCAAGGATAGGTTAGTATTACTTTTTTGTTTTATTTATTTCATCTGTAGCCCCTAACAAAAAATGTTCACTTCCTGGGTAACCCCTTTAACTTCCCAAACTCCTTATGCCACCTCACCCATTAGAGAAAAGATCTGCCACTACATGACCAGAAAGAAGGTACAACGATGGGCACAGGTCCCGTTATAGTCCTGTCAAGTCCTATTGCAAAACGAGGATGATATTTTGACATCTGCCCTTCGTTGATGATTTTCTAATTTGCTAATTAAGTAAATGAAGCAATGGGATGAGCGTGGCGTTCCCATCCTCTGGCTATAGGTGACGTCACTACCTTACCTCTGCAGAGTGTTCCAGAAGCGGCGTATTACACTGGTCCTATACATGCTGGTGATGGGTTTTTTCAATGTGCAGCTGATGTCGTGCAGGATATCATAGCTCCCTTCCATTACCACTTCTACCCTTGTGCTGCGCTTGGCGAGGTCCAGGGGCCACGGAGCTACGGCGAGGTACTCGACACGCATGTTGTGCTTCCATAGCAGAACCAACTTTACCTCCAGCAATCCTACCAATGAGATAACACGGTCAGTAAATGGCTCCACACAGATATAACTCTTTATTTTAGGAGATGTGCTCTATCACATTGGTATAGGAAAATCTTATTGGCCTTATCAGAATAACATGGGTAAATATAGGAAATGAGGACTAATAGGGGTCCCAGTGGCCAGACCCCACAAGTTACACTATTATAGCTTATCTAGTTGAAACAAATAGTGACATAGTACGATGGAAAAAATACATGAGTCCATCTAGTTCCCCCGATTATCCTGCAGTGTTGACACAGAGGAAGGTAACAAAACCCCTATACTATATAGAGTCCCTAATTGTCCTCATCTTAAGGGACACATTTCTTCTCGACTCCAAACATAACAATCAGTATAAATTCCTGAATGAACGCCCCATCTCCAGTAATCGAATAGAAAACTTATATTCTAATATTATGTGCACAAGCCGACGACAGTAAAAACCACCTTTTGTAATGCGGATCTCTCGGATGCTGTATCCTTCCCTGAGCCGCACGGACACCACGCTAATAATGTCAGCGTGCACCTCTTTCTCTGCATGCTTCCTCCGGCGCGTGGCGAGGGCAGGGTTACTGCTGGCAGACACCAGGTGCTCATTGAACAGTTTATGCTGAGAACCTGAGGACATAAAATGTGATTCATAATCAACTACATAAAGACATTGTAAAGACTAAAACAGGACGATGGTCATTATTCTTTAAGGGAAGTCTAATTATTTTCCGATTTATAGTTCATTCAACGCTGATTACCATTTTCTAACTTACATTCAGAATCTACCAAAAAAAACCTGTACTGATCCTCAGTTACATCCTGTATTATACTCCAGAGCTGCACTCACTATTCTGCTGGTGGAGTCACTGTGTACATACATTACTTATCCTGTACTGATCCTGAGTTACACCCTGTATTATACTCCAGAGCTGCACTCACTATTCTGCTGGTGGAGTCACTGTGTACATACATTACATTACTTATCCTGTACTGATCCTGAGTTATATCCTGTATTATACTCCAGAGCTGCACTCACTATTCTGCTGGTGGAGTCACTGTGTACATACATTACATTACTTATCCTGTACTGATCCTGAGTTACATCCTGTATTATACTCCAGAGCTGCACTCACTATTCTGCTGGTGGAGTCACTGTGTACATACATTACATTACTTATCCTGTACTGATCCTGAGTTATAGCCTGTATTATACTCCAGAGCTGCACTCACCATTCTGCTGGTGGAGTCACTGTGTACATACATTACATTACTTATCCTGTACTGATCCTGAGTTATATCCTATATTGTACTCCAGAGCTGCACTCGCTATTCTGCTGGTGGAGTCACTGTGTACATACATTACTTATCCTGTACTGATCCTGAGTTACATCCTGTATTATACTCCAGAGCTGCACTCACTATTCTGCTGGTGGAGTCACTGTGTACATACATTACATTACTTATCCTGTACTGATCCTGAGTTATATCCTGTATTATACTCCAGAGCTGCACTCACTATTCTGCTGGTGGAGTCCCTGTGTACATACATTACATTACTTACCCTGTACTGATCCTGAGTTACATCCTGTATTATACCCCAGAGCTGCACTCACTATTCTACTGGTGGAGTCACTGTGTACCTACATGGCACCAGCAGAATAGTGAGTGCTGCTCCGGAGTATAATACATGGTAATCAAATGTGAAGTTATGCTATAAGGTAAGATAAGTTTTAGATTACAGCAAAAAAACAAGAAACACTCGGCTCTCACCACAGTAATACTCAGGATTTAGGGCCTCCCCCGTGCGTAGAAAAGAATACAATAAGAATGCCTTGTGATAAACATTCATGTCCGTCTGTCCGGCTTCTACTTCCGGACAAGAAGAGAGGTAAGACCCCAGAGTCGCCATAGCAATAAACTTCATCAGCTCAACGTTAGGAACGTAGCCGAAGCTGCAGTCGTAGGAATACACACCACCGACCTGTAATAAGAGGGCACAGAGACATGTTCATGAATGATGGGGTTCAGGGAAGCCCTTTCTACAGACATTATAAGGTTTTCCCATCAGGATCAGATCTACCAGCGAGATCTATACAGAGTCATTTGATACATTTTCCCTACAGTATCAGGAACACTTTCCTGAAAATAGTTGTGGGCGTCCAGGAGCACGCGCATACCCATCCCCCCTTCATTCTACTGTTGGTGACCTACCCAATGAAGAAGGATTGACCAAACCGGACATTTAAACTAACCCCTGCAGCTTTTACCTGGACGAAGGAGCAGGCGATGGTTCCGCTGCGCAGCTGATTCAATAACGTCTCGCACACGGCAACGTCCGGGACACTGGTGACGCCGTCGGTGATCACGATTATTCCTATAGGAGCACAGCAGAGTCAGAGGAGTTCGTCTCATTGGAATCGATTATGAAAGGACAGGATTCAATAAATACAGAGACGCACTCACCTGCGCTGGAGTTGGCTGGTAACAGCTGTAAAGCCAGGATCCCCTGCCGTATCATACTGACCAATCCAATGTCAGCCGTGACCATGGAAACGCCCATCTTTCTGCCTGGATGTTGGTTTTCGTAGTGAGGTATGCAATCCTAATAAAATAATCAGAGTTTAATTAAAGTAGCACGCTGCCGTCTACGTGACCTCTACGGCGCCCCCTGCCTTTAGGTGGTATATGGGATCTGTAAACGGACGCAAATCACCCGTGTACAGAAATCATTACTGTAGGCGTAACAGCAGATAGACAAAAACAAGTGGAAGATGATATGTGTATGGATTTGACATATATTCTGCCATATGGATGCATTATTATACGGGTCCGTGACGCACACGACAGAGGAAGCTCCAGGAGTGCGGATGAGTTTTCCTAGTAGCTGGAGGAAGCAGCGGTGACAGGATCTGTGTCCCCCCCCAGTATTCCTCTGTATGTAGATCAGACTCTGTTCACACTGCGTTTTGAGCCTTCCGTCGGAAGAACACGTCAGGAGGACTATAGAGGTAAACCTTAGAAGAAAACCTGTGACTCTCCCACTGTATAGGCAAACATTGGGATACGGGTCGCCTCCCCTTCCCCCATCTTACTGCTCGATCCAGGCCGGCACCATTACGGACTCTGTTAAATGTTTTTTACTGGATGGAATAATGTGGTTGGTTACGCTATTCTATCCACGGCGGGGGGGGGGGGGGCTTCTTGCATTCGGGTCCCAGTGCTAGACACTGACTATGAGCGCTGTGTTTGGCATTTTATGTGGCCGATTTTCACGAGGATCGAGCTGATGATGTGTCGGGCGGATCGGTTTAATCACAGAGCACTCTACATATACATGACCACATATATTTACATCATAGCTGCACGGGGCATTGGCAGCTGAAATGTAAATATACAGATTGTGGTCACCTATGGGTTAAAGGGGAATTCCATCCGGAGTAAAAAAAAAAAAAAAAATGTATCAAATAGTTGCAACAGGAAATTTCAGCCATTAACGCTACTATATTTTTTTTTCCAGGCCGGCGAGGATACAGATAAATCTGCCTGGTCATGCGCCGCTGCTTTGTTGCCTCCTCATTGCTGCTCTGTATGGCAGATAAATATGCGACAACCCTCCAGGAAAGCTGTAATGGCAGATATTAATAATGAGCACTCTAATGATGGGACATGCTTGCTGTCAGTGTACGGGAACATTCTTGTTTACATTCGGAACCTGAAAACCCGTACAGACCTAAGGCCTAGTTCACATCTGCTATGGAGGCTCCGTCGCAGATTCCACCGTAAATACCAGAAACAATAGCGCAGCATGCTGCGCTATTATTTATGGTAAAACCTCGGACACCCCGATTGTAAGCCAATGGAACCCATTAAAGTCAATGGGTTCTGTCGGCCGCCTGTGGCATCCGTGGTGCTCCTCTGACGTAACAGAGAAACGGAATACCGAGCACAGATGTGAACAGGCCCTAATACGGCTTACAGCTGAGGGCTTGTTACAGAAAATTGTATTTCGTTTACACAATCCTCTGCGAGCATCGGAACACATCTCTCTCCTGCCCTGATAGTTTGCTACAATGTATCAGTGCAGGTAGAATGTATCAGTCTGGATTCCAGGCTGTTAAAGAAGATAGTCTAGACTGGATACAATTGTAGCAAACCACCAGCTGTTACGTGTGTACATCTGTTCTGATTTAATGACAGTAAGCAGAGATTTTGAAAATGGTGAGGAATTGAAACAAAGTCTATTAGAAAGTTGCAGAACTTTTTATTAAACTATTTTGGTTATTATTTTTGGCAGATGCCCAGAATTTCAACAGGATTCACTGAAAATGAAATGTGTGGAGGGTCTGGTAAGGTTTGGGGGCAGCAGGGATTTGATAAAATAGCTTTATACTTATATTATCCCATTGCCTCCTCACAGTGAATGGGGAGAGGCCGGCTGTGACCTCACATCTGTTTTGAGTAAGGTTCGACGGGTCGGATTTGAACTAATGCAATGCAGTGGATTTTTTTTTTAAAGAGATAAGCGCCATTATATGTGTTTGGGTGCTGCTTATCTCCACCCATAATAAATAATACGCCCATTATGCCCACCTGAGTAAATGGACGATACTGTTGCTGGAGGATTTCTGCAATCTTATTCTCGAAGGTGCCTAACTGCAGGTAAACATGTTGGAGAAACGCCGGCAGCTTCTGTTCGTCCAATCGACAGCCCTGAACAAGCACCTGAGGCAGCAAGAGAAGGCGGCACGTTACTCGCACTGCAGAATAAAAGATGATGGCGCAGTGCGACCATAGCTTCCATTATTACCTGATGAGTCTGCAGTCCAATAATAGAGGAATATGCCTGAATGGTAACAAAGATTTCAGGCCGGAAAGCCAAGCTGGATCCTGGGATACGAAAATGCCTGAGGAGTCCCAGCAGACAGCGGGAGAGAGAATGGAAGATCTCATCGAAAATGATCTCCTCTGTGGAGTCGTCCTGGAGAAAGAGAGAAAATCTGCGTCAACGGAGAAGGTGCAAGTACAGACTTTATTCCATAATCCAGAATCTGATAATCCGGAATAGTTTCCAGAACAGAACTGCAGAATGGTCTTGAATTTCACAAGAGCAGAAGACAGACCCTTACCAGAAATATCTAATAATCCGGCACCCATCAAGTCCCATTAAAGGGGTTTTCCAGGACTGTAATATCGATGGCCTATCCTTAGGACAGGCCATCAATATCTGATCAGCTCCAGGCACCTCCACCAATCAGTTACATAAAGGAGATGCGCCCATTTGTTGCTTACAGAGACACAGCGCCTACATTTGGTTGTGGCTGTGTCTGGTACTGCATGTCACATCAGCTCAAGTGAACGGGACTGAGATGCAATATTATGTACAGCCACAATAAAATGTACCGCGCTGTGCCTGAGTAAATAATGAAGCCCCTTCATACAGGTGATCGGCGGGGGTGCTGGGAGTCGGACCCCCACTCATAAGATATTAATGGCCTATCCTAAGGAAATGCCATACATTTTACTGTCCCAGAAAACCCCTTCAATGTCAATATCCATCATATCTGATAATCCGGTCCCTTAATTACCACAATCACAGTAGAAGGACTGAGGTCGAGCTCGATCACGAAGCGGTACTGCCGCGCCAGGAAGGTGACCCACGTTGATGGCACTAAAAGGAACGGGCCAGGGCGGACAGGCTCATCGGGCTGCCAGCCATGAGGTACGACGCTCACTACTTCTAATTCGCTGCCACGTAAACCCTAAAAGAGACAAAGATCAGGAGAAAAAAATGATAAGCAGCAACACATTTTGCAACTTTATAACATACGTTGTCTTTTATTTCCCTATCATTTCCATGATCTCTGCTTGCTGTCGGTGAATTTATACAAATGTATCCGGGTAGGAGTCTTTAACCCGGAGACCAGGACCAGAGAAAGGTTTGTGCTGTTATTAGGTTTTGCTCACCAACGACTGATACACTATAACAAACACTCAGCTGTCTGTGTAGGACTAGGTCAGGATAGCTTTTTAGCTTGTGAATGTAATTAAGCATCTTTCCATTCACTGACAGCAAAAAACCGCTAAATACAAAATAACTTGATAGAAGAGAACGACTTTTTTTTTTTTTTTAATAGGATATTTTCATTTAGGGTGAAACGTTTCTGAAGTTAGAGCCTCTGTTCATGTACAGGGAAATCAAAATAATGCCCTTAAAATAAACACATGATTTTTGGCTGCATTGTGTGAATAGGGTTTTAGAAAAGGGAACATTTGCCCACAGCGGCAAATCCCCAAACTCAAGATACTAAAGGCGTATTCACACAGTGCAGTTGCACATATGGCGTTTTTGCAGCAATTTTCGTAAAATGACGCACGTTTTTGCCTGGATAGTGTGAAAATTGTGGTAAAAAAAAAACCCATTATGACCGCACCGTGTGAATACGCCCTAACGCTTCGCATGGTCTAATGACTTGCCCTCTACCCTTCACATTTAACCCACACTTACCAACTCAGATTCAGGGACAGGAGAAATTGGACTGGTGAAGGTTGCTGAGGAACCAGGCCAAGCGGACATTGCGAGAGATGCGGTAATCCTTCTTCATCAACAGAAAGACTTGTCCGGCCTCCTCCACCTGCAAATCAACGTCAAGTGACAATGTCAAAAGTGCCACGAAGAGAAAATCTGTGGGGGGGGGGGGGGGGGTTGTCAATAAGGAGATCATGTCGGCTTAAAGGGGTGATCCAGAACTTTCTAATATACTTTGTGATCCAATTTCTTATTGTTTTCAAGATCTCTAATTGCTGTCAGTGAAGTGAAACATTCTTGTACTAGTACTTCTCACAACTGAGGGTTTGGTACAATTGTATCCAGTCTAGACAATTCCATTGTTTCAGCAGCACAAATCTCTCCTGTCCTGATAGTTTGTTACAATGTATCAGTGCAGGTAAAATGTATCAGCCTGGAGTTCGGGCAGTTTATATCACAGAGAATTATCTAGACTGGGTACAGTTGAAGCAAACCCTCAGCTGTAAGAAGAATTTGGCACTACTCACATCTGCATTGGAGGCTCCGTCTCAGATTCCGTCATTTTAAATAACGGAAACCCGACAGAGCCCACTAAGGGCGATGAGTTCCGTCAGGCGCTGTTGGTTTCCTTCATGCGACGGATCTGTTGGTCCGTTTTTTTCCTTTATACTGTTCCTATTACGGAGCAGATTAACGGAAATTGCAGCGCGGATTAAACAGAGTCCTGGGCACGCATGGGTTTTGCAGCCTCTGAATGTAAACAGTTAATGATTCCATTTACTTACAGCAATCAGAGATCTAGAAAGTGACCTCTATTCCGGTTTTACCAAAAATTGTCTATCTTGGGATTACTATCTCGGACAATCTGCAGGACTATGTGAAATTAAATATTGCGCCTTTATTAAAAGACATGTGACCGAAATGTAAAAATTGGCGCAGACTTAATCTTCCTTTATGGCTGGAATTAATCAGGTTAACTCCTCATCCATACGACCGAGTCCCGTCAGTGATCCGAGGAAAGACAGGACGCGTTCTATCTTTTCTCGGATCGGAGACTCGGACCATTTTTCACAGACCCGATTCACCCGTCAAAGTGAATGGGTCTGTGAAAACAATCGGGTGGCACTCAGATGCCGTCAAAAACGGCCCGAGTGGCACAACGGTCGTGTGCACGAGGCATTATTACAGGTGCTAAACATAATGCTCCAATTTGGTTAGAGGCCAAAATATGAACCACTATGGAGTCCATTATAAGATTGATATGGGATGGGTAAAAAGCCCCCTATTCAATTGTTGATACTTCAGGCACAAGATAGAAAGGGGGGCGGTGCATCTTCCGAATTTCTTTTCGTATTTTTTGGATACAATATATATGTTTTGAATTTATTCTTCAGCGGAGTTATAAATATAGATCTGATAATATTTTTCCCTCGCTAGAAGCCGGGCATCTTGACGCTCTCCTATACAAAAATATTCCTTGTGTGTGTTTTCCTATATGGGATGTGGTCCTATATGAAAAAGTTATTAGGTGTTAAAGGGTAACTAATGTTTCAGAAAACTTCTGACATGTCATAGTGACATTTCAGAAGCTTTGATCGCTGGGGGTCCGAGCACTGAGACCGCCACGATCGCTAAAACAAAGCGGCAGAAGCGCTCAGGTGAGCAAGTAGCCGCTTAGTTTCTGATCAGCTTTTCTCGGACAGCCCTTGTAACAAACTTTCTATTGAGCCCGTACACCGTTACATCGGCTTTCTGAGAAAAGCCGAGCAGAGACTAAGCGGCTCCGCGCTCACTCCAGTGCTTTTGCCGTTTCGTTTTAGCGATCGGTGGGGGTCTCAGTGCTCGGATCCCCACCAATCCAAACTTCTGACATGTCAAACGTTTTCTGAAGGTCTCCTCTATCAATATCGCCCCTTTGGAGTAAAAGATTCTTGGTTCCAGTGAGTGGTCTTGAGGTGGGAACTCGCTGGAACAGTTCTGGTATTAGATTCTTATCCGACTTATTTGTTAAAAGTGGAATAAAAACATTTAGTCATTTGCAAACAGAATAAAACTTATCTAGGGGGGAACTTGTGGGGTACGATCAGGTTAGATCTGCAGCAAATGGTATTCCTGGTATAATAAATGTAACTATGGGGAACCACTATTTGGTGGATTTCTTAACTACTTGCTGATATCCTAAGGGATCGCCATCTAAAATGTATAAAGTTCCTGATCATTACCCTGTGTAATAAGGACAACGATCAGCCGACAAATGAGCAAACACTCGTTCATTGGCTGATCTGCTCTTTAAGGGTAAGGCCACACGGAGCGGCCCTCACACGGTCGCAACACGGCTAACAACCGCGCCGGCACCATGTTCGGTGCGGCTGTCCAACAGCCTGTTAGTGGCCGCACGTTAACGCGGGTAAACCGTCCCTTTAGCTGCAAAATTGCGCGGCCATGAATTAGTACACCCTTTACAGCCGCACGATTTTGCAAATTACAAAAACTTACCCCTATTCATTCTCTATGGCAGCGCCGGAAAAAGCAGAACACTGCACTCGGCTATCTCCGGCGCTCCCATAGAGAATGAATGGAGCGGCAGTGCGTATGCGCATGTCACCGGAATAGCCCTTAACGAGGTATTTGTCAGCCGCTCCTACATAGTGCCAGCGCGGTTGTTTCACCGCGTTGCGACCATATCAGTGCCGCTCCGTGTGGCCGTACCCTAATGCAGCATCAAAAATAATCGTTGTCGGCAGCACATCTTGGTGTGTAATCAGGGAGACGCGCTGCCGACATGGTGATAATGTATGGGGACGAGCGATCGCAGTAACGAGGGCTCATCCTGATACATGACCAATCATTCCTCCGTGTGAAAGGAGCAAATAATCGCCGATCAACGAGCTGTCTCGTTGATCGACCCTCGTTTACACGCCCCACGTAGGGCTGTGTAATAGGACCCTAAGATATTGTTTTATGACAAGGTGTATTATTCCAAGAGTGGGAAACCTGCCTCACGGCTGCCATCTTCCTGTTATTGCCAGCCAGGACAGGACTACTGGCCAACAGTCCTATGTGAGTGACCCCTAAACAACATGGGGGCTACATCCCAGGTTACTGACGACCACCCCTTCTATATTTTAACTAGTTCTTAGTGAAAAGCACAGCTAAACAATGCATTTATTTTGCAGGAGGATGTTTCCCTCCCCTCCATGAAAAAAAATTATGATAATTACAATATGCAAAACATTTTATAATCTTTTAAAAGGTAAATAGAAGCCCCGCCCACTGACAAGCAAAATGACCCGTTCCGTTTCCACCGCAGAAGCGTTCGCTGACGCTTGTGTGGTGCGAGAGGCCGTTATTACTCTAGATTTCATCAGGAGTGGACACATAGACGCATGGCTGATTGTAAGGGCTCGTCCACACGTAACGGAATTGCTGCAGAAAATGTCTTCAGCCATTCCGTTGAAAGTATCAGACTTTCCGCTGCGGCCAAAACGCACCATTTCCTGCTGTTTTTTTACGGCAGAAAATAGTCGTCCATATGTGCTGCGTTTTCCACAATGCTGGGAAAAAATGCAGCAATTCATTCCACTTTCGCAGCAGGAGTTGACATGTTGCGGTCTGAAAAATACGCACCGCAGGTCAGTTTCTGCTCGGAATATTTACGCAGCGTGTGGATGAGATTTTCGGACAGAAAAAACGCAGCAATTGCGCTACGTGTGGACAAGCCCTGAATGTTTGCATTTGTGCTGGAACTTCCAGCTGGGATAGAGAGAGTGAGAGCTGCTTCATTCACAGTGTGGACACAAAACTGCACAGACACTGCACACTGTGTAGTACTGAAATGTAACAAGAAAAATAGAATACACTATTATACATGAAATATATGGCCATTTTTTTTTTCGTTTTTATTTTGGCGGGGGCACAGTTTTTGGGGTACTCCCATCTGACTTTAATGGCACATACAAAGCATGTGCCTAAATGTCTGATAATTGCAGCGCTCCTTCCTGGTGGAGAGGAGAACTACAGGACGCTGTTCACCTGTTACTGGAAGCTGCGGCACTCAATAAGAACATACTATTTGGGAAAATGTTATAGAAATTAAAATGCTGTTTTTTGAAACATAATTGTTTCAACATTAGAAAATATTTATTAATTAATGAGAACATTTCCAATAAAAAGCTGATGTCTCCCTGAGCATCTAAGACAGTGATTGCCTCTTTTAATGGGAATGAATAGTAAGGCTTAAAGGGGAAGTCCAGCCAGAAATCATCTCTAAAGCCAGTAGAAATGTGAGTGCAGCTCTGGAGTATAATACAGGATATAACTCAGGATCAGTACAGGAGAAGTAATGTAATGTATCTACACAGTGACTCCACCAGCAGAATAGTGAGTGCAGCTCTGGAGTATTATACAGGATGTAACTCAGGATCAGTACAGGATAAGTAATGTATGTACATAGTGACTCTACCAGCAGAATAGTGAGTGCAGCTCTGGAGTATAATACAGGATGTAACGCAGGATCAGTGCAGGATAAGTAATGTAATGTACACAGTGACTCCACCAGCAGAATAGTGAGTGCAGCTCTGGAGTATAATACAGGATGTAACTCAGGATCAGTGCAGGATAAGTAATGTAATGTACACAGTGACTCCACCAGCAGAATAGTGAGTGCAGCTCTGGAGTATAATACAGGATGTAACTCAGGATCAGTACAGGATAAGTAATGTAATGTATGTACACAGTGACTCCACCAGCAGAATAGTGAGTGCAGCTCTGGAGTATAATACAGGATATAACTCAGGATCAGTACAGGATAAGTAATGTATGTACATAGTGACTCTACCAGCAGAATAGTGAGTGCAGCTCTGGAGTATAATGCAGGATGTAACTCAGGATCAGTGCAGGATAAGTAATGTAATGTACACAGTGACTCCACCAGCAGAATAGTGAGTGCAGCTCTGGAGTATAATATAGGATGTAACTCAGGATCAGTACAGGATAAGTAATGTAATGTATGTACACAGTGACTCCACCAGCAGAATAGTGAGTGCAGCTCTGGAGTATAATACAGGATATAACTCAGGATCAGTACAGGATAAGTAATGTAATGTATGTACACAGTGACTCCACCAACAGAATAGTGAGTGCCGCTCTGGAGTATAATACAGGATATAACTCAGGATCAGTACAGGATAAGTAATGTAATGTATGTACACAGTGACTCCACCAACAGAATAGTGAGTGCAGCTCTGGAGTATTATACAGGATGTAACTCAGGATCAGTACAGGATAAGTAATGTATGTACATAGTGACTCTACCAGCAGAATAGTGAGTGCAGCTCTGGAGTATAATACAGGATGTAACGCAGGATCAGTACAGGATAAGTAATGTATGTACACAGTGACTCCACCAGCAGAATAGTGAGTGCAGCTCTGGAGTATAATACAGGATGTAACTCAGGATCAGTGCAGGATAAGTAATGTAATGTACACAGTGACTCCACCAGCAGAATAGTGGAGTGCAGCTCTGGAGTATAATACAGGATGTAACTCAGCATCAGTACAGGATAAGTAATGTAATGTATGTACACAGTGACTCCACCAGCAGAATAGTGAGTACAGCTCTGGAGTATAATACAGGATGTAACTCAGGATCAGTACAGGATAAGTAATGTATGTACACAGTGACTCCACCAGCAGAATAGTGAGTACAGCTCTGGAGTATAATACAGGATATAACTCAGGATCAGTACAGGAGAAGTAATGTAATGTATGTACACAGTGACTCCACCAGCAGAATAGTGAGTACAGCTCTGGAGTATAATACAGGATATAACTCAGGATCAGTACAGGAGAAGTAATGTAATGTATGTACACAGTGACTCCACCAGCAGAATAGTGAGTGCATCTCTGGAGTATAATACAGGATGTAACTCAGGATCAGTACAGGATAAGTAATGTAATGTATGTACACAGTGACTCCACCAGCAGAATAGTGAGTACAGCTCTGGAGTATAATACAGGATGTAACTCAGGATCAGTACAGGATAAGTAATGTATGTACACAGTGACTCCACCAGCAGAATAGTGAGTGCATCTCTGGAGTATAATATAGGATGTAACTCAGGATCAGTACAGGATAAGTAATGTATGTACACAGTGACTCCACCAGCAGAATAGTGAGTGCATCTCTGGAGTATAATATAGGATGTAACTCAGGATCAGTACAGGATAAGTAATGTATGTACACAGTGATTCCACCAGCAGAATAGTGAGTGCAGCTCTGGAGTATAATACAGGATGTAACTCAGGATCAGTACAGGATAAGTAATGTAATGTATGTAGACAGTGACTCCACCAGCAGAATAGTGAGTGCAGCTCTGGAGTATAATACAGGATGTAACTCAGGATCAGTACAGGATAAGTAATGTAATGTATGTACACAGTGACTCCACCAGCAGAATAGTGAGTGCAGCTCTGGAGTATAATACAGGATGTAACTCAGGATAAGTAATGTCATGTATGTACTCAGTGACCTCATTTCGTATGTAGGCCCCTGGTCTGCTGATTTGCTTAGCTCTGCCATAGATATAAGGAGGTAATACATCCACTACACTTTTTCAATACTTTGGACCCAGATAAACATCCACGTTAGTCATTAAATATTAATCAGGGGCTATAAATGGTTTCCTGGAAGGCAGACAGTGACTGATTATATGGGGACAACGTCAGGAGAAGTTTTGCAATATTTTTCTGCTACTATGTTGTGACTCAACAAAACGTTTTTCCCCCATTGTATCCAATAGGTAAAATTTCACAGAAAAATTCACATGTAAAATTACGATTGCAAAAGTAGCATACGCAGCCCCCGAAAACGTGTCCATAGTGGTCGCAATACTGGTGAAGACAATCTTTATGTATGGTTTTTCAGACTCTTTCTGCTGCAGCACTACAGCTATTTATGAGGGTTAAATTAGCGGCGTGCCCACTTAACAGCTCCCGCGCATGGATTTAGTGGCTGCAACTGGGACAATGTAAAGGGACCCTCCGCTCGTTAGCAGAATACAGACAAATCTGCTTTGCGTGCGGCTCTGCCCATCCCCCAACTCTAGAACAGAACTGTAAAGTGGGAGCGCAGGGTATAAGGCAGCGGAGTGTTTACTGCCACCAAGTCTTCCCCATCTACGTGTCACAATGGATATGGCGTCACAGGAGTCACGTGCCATAATGTCTAATACAATGTGGAGGTCCATTGTGTTCCCTTATAAACATCTCTTCTCATTGACACTGTGGTCAACATTTATAGGAGCCCCAATAATCCCACTGTGATTTACGGGTCACTCGCTCCTACAAAGTGACACTCAAGTATTTGCAGTCGTGTCTGAGTCCAGCGGTGTTTGTTTGTTACTTCTGCGTCCCCCGTTGTGAGATATTGCCCCTTCTTTATTTATTAACCAATATGTAAATAAACCGCTGCCCGCCAGTGATTCTCAATGGGCGGAGAGGGGGGTGAGGGATCAGTGAGGTGTATATATATATATATAAATATGGGGGTCAGTGAGGTGTATATATAAATATTGGGGTCAGTGAGGTGTATATATAAATAAGGGGGGTCAGTGAGGTGTGTATATAAATATGGGGGTGTCAGTGAGGTGTGTATATAAATATGGGGGGTCAGTGAGGTGTGTATATAAATATGGGGGTGTCAGTGAGGTGTGTATATAAATATGGGGGTTACTGAGTGTGTATATATATATATATATAAATATGGGGGGTCAGTGAGGTGTGTGTATATATATATAAATATGGGGGTCAGTGAGGTGTATATATAAATGTGGGGGGTCAGTGAGGTGTGTATATAAATATTTAGGTGTCATTGTATACAATTAGGGCTAGTTTGGGGTGTACCTCGGCGTCTCCTTTGTCCGCCATGTCTCTGGGCGTGCCCCCGCCCCCCGCTTGTGTCTCCGGTCTGGGGGGGCTGCTCCTCGTTAGTAGAACTCTCTAGTCCCGCCCCTTAAACCCGGAAACCATCATTTGAACCCGGAGGTGGTTCGTGGTGCACCGGAAGTGCTCCGTCTCCATGGTAACAGAGCTCCGGCAGAGCGGCGGAGATGCAGGTCAGACTCTAGAGATTATTGGTGTTATTCTAAAGCCTCATTATAATATATCTGTATATACTGTTCCTAGTAATATTATATGTGTATATAGTGCCCCCAGTAATATTATATACCTCCTCTCCTGTATGTGATATGTACATAATGCCCCCAGTAGTATTATATATTATATACCTCCTCTCCTGTGTGTGATATGTACATAATGCCCCCCAGTAGTATTATATATTATATACCTCCTCTCCTGTGTGTGATATGTACATAATGCCCCCCAGTAGTATTATATATTATATACCTCCTCTCCTGTGTGTTATATGTACATAATGCCCCCCAGTAGTATTATATATTATATACCTCCTCTCCTGTGTGTTATATGTACATAATGCCCCCCAGTAGTATTATATATTATATACCTCCTCTCCTGTGTGTGATATGTACATAATGCCCCCAGTAGTATTATATATTATATACCTCCTCTCCTGTGTGTTATATGTACATAATGCCCCCCAGTAGTATTATATATTATATACCTCCTCTCCTGTGTGTTATATGTACATAATGCCCCCCAGTAGTATTATATGTTATATACCTCCTCTCCTGTGTGTTATATGTACATAATGCCCCCCAGTAGTATTATATATTATATACCTCCTCTCCTGTGTGTGATATGTACATAATGCCCCCCAGTAGTATTATATATTATATACTTCCTCTCCTGTGTGTTATATGTACATAATGCCCCCCAGTAGTTTTATATATATTATATACCTCCTCTCCTGTGTGTGATATGTACATAATGCCCCCCAGTAGTATTATATATTATATACCTCCTCTCCTGTGTGTGATATGTACATAATGCCCCCCAGTAGTATTATATATTATATACCTCCTCTCCTGTGTGTGATATGTACATAATGCCCCCCAGTAGTATTATATATTATATACCTCCTCACCTGTGTATTATATGTACATAATGCCCCCCAGTAGTATTATATATTATATACCTCCTCTCCTGCGTGTGATATGTACATAATGCCCCCCCAGTAGTATTATATATTATATACCTCCTCTCCTGTGTCTGATATGTACATAATGCCCCCCCCAGTAGTATTATATATTATATACCTCCTCACCTGTGTATTATATGTACATAATGCCCCCCAGTAGTATTATATATTATATACCTCCTCTCCTGTGTGTTATATGTACATAATGCCCCCCAGTAGTATTATATATTATATACCTCCTCTCCTGTGTGTGATATGTACATAATGCCCCCCAGTAGTATTATATATTATATACCTCCTCTCCTGTGTGTGATATGTACATAATGCCCCCCAGTAGTATTATATATTATATACCTCCTCACCTGTGTATTATATGTACATAATGCCCCCCAGTAGTATTATATATTATATACCTCCTCTCCTGCGTGTGATATGTACATAATGCCCCCCCAGTAGTATTATATATTATATACCTCCTCTCCTGTGTCTGATATGTACATAATGCCCCCCCCAGTAGTATTATATATTATATACCTCCTCACCTGTGTATTATATGTACATAATGCCCCCCAGTAGTATTATATATTATATACCTGCTCTCCTGTGTGTTATATGTACATAATGCCCCCCAGTAGTATTATATATTATATACCTCCTCTCCTGTGTGTGATATGTACATAATGCCCCCAGTAGTATTATATATTATATACCTCCTCTCCTGTGTGTGATATGTACATAATGCCCCCCAGTAGTATTATATATTATATACCTCCTCTCCTGTGTGTTATATGTACATAATGCCCCCCAGTAGTATTATATACTTCCTCTCCTGTGTGTTATATGTACATAATGCCCCCCCAGTAGTATTATATATTATATACCTCCTCTCCTGTATGTGATATGTACATAATGCCCCCCAGTAGTATTATATATTATATACCTCCTCTCCTGTGTGTGATATGTACATAATGCCCCCCCCAGTAGTATTATATATTATATACCTCCTCACCTGTGTATTATATGTACATAATGCCCCCCAGTAGTATTATATATTATATACCTGCTCTCCTGTGTGTTATATGTACATAATGCCCCCCAGTAGTATTATATATTATATACCTCCTCTCCTGTGTGTGATATGTACATAATGCCCCCAGTAGTATTATATATTATATACCTCCTCTCCTGTGTGTGATATGTACATAATGCCCCCCAGTAGTATTATATATTATATACCTCCTCTCCTGTGTGTTATATGTACATAATGCCCCCCAGTAGTATTATATACTTCCTCTCCTGTGTGTTATATGTACATAATGCCCCCCAGTAGTATTATATATTATATACCTCCTCTCCTGTGTGTGATATGTACATAATGCCCCCCAGTAGTATTATATATTATATACCTCCTCTCCTGTGTGTTATATGTACATAATGCCCCCCAGTAGTATTATATACTTCCTCTCCTGTGTGTTATATGTACATAATGCCCCCCAGTAGTATTATATACCTCCTCTCCTGTGTGTGATATGTATATAATGCCCCCCAGTAGTATTATATATTATATACCTCCTCTCCTGTGTGTGATATGTACATAATGCCCCCCAGTAGTATTATATATTATATACCTCCTCTCCTGTGTGTGATATGTACATAATGCCCCCAGTAGTATTATATATTATATACCTCCTCTCCTGTGTGTGATATGTACATAATGCCCCCCAGTAGTATTATATATTATATACCTCCTCTCCTGTGTGTGATATGTACATAATGCCCCCCCAGTAGTATTATATATTATATACCTCCTCTCCTGTGTGTGATATGTACATAATGCCCCCCAGTAGTATTATATATTATATACCTCCTCTCCTGTGTGTGATATGTACATAATGCCCCCCAGTAGTATTATTATATACCTCCTCTCCTGTGTGTTATATGTACATAATGTCCCCCAGTAGTATTATATATTATATACCTCCTCTCCTGTGTGTTATATGTACATAATGCCCCCCAGTAGTATTATATATTATATACCTGCTCTCCTGTGTGTGATATGTACATAATGCCCCCCAGTAGTAATATATATTATATACCTCCTCTCCTGTGTGTGATATGTACATAATGCCCCCCAGTAGTATTATATATTATATACCTCCTCTCCTGCGTGTTATATGTACATAATGCCCCCCAGTAGTATTATATATTATATACCTCCTCTCCTGTGTGTGATATGTACATAATGCCCCCCAGTAGTATTATATATTATATACCTCCTCTCCTGCGTGTGATATGTACATAATGCCCCCCAGTAGTATTATATATTATATACCTCCTCTCCTGCGTGTTATATGTACATAATGCCCCCCAGTAGTATTATATATTATATACCTCCTCTCCTGTGTGTGATATGTACATAATGCCCCCCCCAGTAGTATTATATATTATATACCTCCTCTCCTGTGTGTGATATGTACATAATGCCCCCAGTAGTATTATATATTATATACCTCCTCTGCTGTGTGTGATATGTACATAATGCCCCCAGTAGTATTATATATTATATACCTCCTCTCCTGTGTGTGATATGTACATAATGCCCCCCAGTAGTATTATATATTATATACCTCCTCTCCTGCGTGTGATATGTACATAATGCCCCCCAGTAGTATTATATATTATATACCTCCTCTCCTGCGTGTTATATGTACATAATATCCCCCAGTAGTATTATATATTATATACCTCCTCTCCTGTGTGTTATATGTACATAATGCCCCCCAGTAGTATTATATATTATATACCTCCTCTCCTGTGTGTGATATGTACATAATGCCACCCAGTAGTATTATATATTATATACCTCCTCTCCTGTGTGTTATATGTACATAATGCCCCCCAGTAGTATTATATATTATATACCTCCTCTCCTGCGTGTGATATGTACATAATGCCCCCCAGTAGTATTATATATTATATACCTCCTATCCTGCGTGTTATATGTACATAATGCCCCCCAGTAGTATTATATATTATATACCTCCTCTCCTGCGTGTGATATGTACATAATGCCCCCCAGTAGTATTATATATTATATACCTCCTCTCCTGCGTGTTATATGTACATAATGTCCCCCAGTAGTATTATATATTATATACCTCCTCTCCTGTGTGTTATATGTACATAATGCCCCCCAGTAGTATTATATACCTCCTCTCCTGTATGTGATATGTACATAATGCCCCCAGTAGTATTATATATTATATACCTCCTCTCCTGTGTGTGATATGTACATAATGCCCCCCAGTAGTATTATATATTATATACCTCCTCTCCTGTGTGTTATATGTACATAATGCCCCCCAGTAGTATTATATATTATATACCTCCTCTCCTGTGTGTTATATGTACATAATGCCCCCCAGTAGTATTATATATTATATACCTCCTCTCCTGTGTGTGATATGTACATAATGCCACCCAGTAGTATTATATATTATATACCTCCTCTCCTGTGTGTTATATGTACATAATGCCCCCCAGTAGTATTATATATTATATACCTCCTCTCCTGTGTGTTATATGTACATAATGCCCCCCAGTAGTATTATATATTATATACCTCCTCTCCTGCGTGTGATATGTACATAATGCCCCCCAGTAGTATTATATATTATATACCTCCTCTCCTGCGTGTGATATGTACATAATGCCCCCCAGTAGTATTATATATTATATACCTCCTATCCTGCGTGTTATATGTACATAATGCCCCCCAGTAGTATTATATATTATATACCTCCTCTCCTGTGTGTGATATGTACATAATGCCCCCCAGTAGTATTATATATTATATACCTCCTCTCCTGTGTGTGATATGTACATAATGCCCCCCAGTAGTATTATATATTATATACCTCCTCTCCTGTGTGTGATATGTACATAATGCCCCCCAGTAGTATTATATATTATATACCTCCTCTCCTGTGTGTGATATGTACATAATGCCCCCCAGTAGTATTATATATTATATACCTCCTCTCCTGTGTGTGATATGTACATAATGCCCCCCAGTAGTATTATATATTATATACCTCCTCTCCTGTGTGTGATATGTACATAATGCCCCCCAGTAGTATTATATATTATATACCTCCTCTCCTGTGTGTGATATGTACATAATGCCCCCCAGTAGTATTATATATTATATACCTCCTCTCCTGTGTGTTATATGTACATAATGCCCCCCAGTAGTATTATATATTATATACCTCCTCTCCTGTGTGTGATATGTACATAATGCCCCCCAGTAGTATTATATATGATATACCTCCTCTCCTGTGTGTGATATGTACATAATGCCCCCCAGTAGTAATATATATTATATACCTCCTCTCCTGTGTGTGATATGTACATAATGCCCCCCAGTAGTATTATATATTATATACCTCCTCTCCTGTGTCTGATATGTACATAATGCCCCCCAGTAGTATTATATATGATATACCTCCTCTCCTGTGTCTGATATGTACATAATGCCCCCCAGTAGTATTATATATTATATACCTCCTCTCCTGTGTGTGATATGTACATAATGCCCCCCAGTAGTATTATATATTATATACCTCCTCTCCTGTGTCTGATATGTACATAATGCCCCCAGTAGTATTATATATGATATACCTCCTCTCCTGTGTCTGATATGTACATAATGCCCCCCAGTAGTATTATATATTATATACCTCCTCTCCTGTGTGTTATATGTACATAATGCCCCCCAGTAGTATTATATATTATATACCTCCTCTCCTGTGTGTGATATGTATATAATGCCCCCAGTAGTATTATATATTATATACCTCCTCTCCTGTGTGTGATATGTACATAATGCCCCCCAGTAGTATTATATATTATATACCTCCTCTCCTGTGTGTGATATGTACATAATGCCCCCAGTAGTATTATATATTATATACCTCCTCTCCTGTGTGTGATATGTACATAATGCCCCCAGTAATATTATATATTATATACCTCCTCTCCTGTGTGTGATATGTACATAATGCCCCCCAGTAGTATTATATATTATATACCTCCTCTCCTGTGTCTGATATGTACATAATGCCCCCAGTAGTATTATATATGATATACCTCCTCTCCTGTGTGTGATATGTACATAATGCCCCCCAGTAGTATTATATATTATATACCTCCTCTCCTGTGTCTGATATGTACATAATGCCCCCCAGTAGTATTATATATTATATACCTCCTCTCCTGTGTGTGATATGTACATAATGCCCCCCAGTAGTAATATATATTATATACCTCCTCTCCTGTGTGTTATATGTACATAATGCCCCCCAGTAGTATTATATATTATATACCTCCTCTCCTGTGTGTGATATGTACATAATGCCCCCCAGTAGTATTATATATTATATACCTCCTCTCCTGTGTGTGATATGTACATAATGCCCCCCAGTAGTAATATATATTATATACCTCCTCTCCTGTGTGTTATATGTACATAATGCCCCCCAGTAGTATTATATATTATATACCTCCTCTCCTGTGTCTGATATGTACATAATGCCCCCAGTAGTATTATATATGATATACCTCCTCTCCTGTGTCTGATATGTACATAATGCCCCCCAGTAGTATTATATATTATATACCTCCTCTGCTGTGTGTGATATGTACATAATGCCCCCCAGTAGTATTATATATTATATACCTCCTCTCCTGTGTATTATATACTGGTTTACTTACAAAAAGAACATGATACAGGAGTTTGAAAAGTGACAGGCTTATATTAAATATATTTTAAAAAAACACAGCCCCTCTCCATGTGACCCCAATATCATGTCCCTGGTCTATTCTATGTCCCGTATCCGTCTCATATGTGACTCATTGTATATGGATTTTCTTTACTACAATTTATCACACCCCAGCTACTCTATATACTGCCAGTCTTTTCTATGATATACCCTGTATATAGCAGCGATCTGTATTATATCATATACAGTCACGATGATGATCAGCCGTAGTTATGGGAGGTGGAAGATTTATCACCAAGATGATAGAGGTCCAAACTTGGACTGTCGCTTATTCTATAGCTGGAAGCTCAACTTTACCCAAATAATAAAGATCTGCCCTGAAATCTTTCTATAAATGTTGAGTAACTTCTGCTTATTCTTGTATTGATCCTGAATTTTAGGATGTTTTCTCTTCTCTTTGGATGCAATGGAGAATTGTATAAATTTTTCTGTTTTTTTTTGTTGCCAGAACAGTGCATTGTGGGAGCTGAGATGGACTTCCAGGTCACATGTCTGACTGTGGGGTTGAGCCACTGTCTGTTTCCAATGGCAACCAGTAGAATTTTGAAAATGGCCATATATAGGAATGGAGACAACAGGAGATTAGAATAAGCACCAAAAATTGTATATAGAGGGTAATGTAGATTTAGCGAGGGCTCCATGGCGACACGGGGCTGCCAGAGATTTGTGGTAAAATTGGCGGAATATCTCGTTGCAACTCCAATGTTTTCCTATGAGAACACTCTAAAGGGAACCATTGAAGGCACAGATTGGGTAATCCCAGGATTTTTCCACGACTAGCGGGCATCGCCACGGACCCCTGGCCTAAAGCTATGAATTGTGTTCTGTAAAACGCCCAAACCCTCTCCAGTCACAATTACATCAGATTGTCTGTTTAGGGGTCCAGGTCTTTGTAGGTCATGGCGACCACATCGGGGAGGAAATAGCGAAGATGAAGAGCCCCGGATAACCTTGTAATGTTCTTTCTCAGTCTTTTATTGAGAGGTTTATAGAAGAAATATCTGACATTTATTTGTTCCTTATTTTTCTGCAGCGAGAGGAGAAGCAGCTGGAATCCAGTTTGGAGACTCTTATCTCTCAAGTCTCTGATTTAAAGAGCTCGTTGGCCGGATTCATTTATAAATTGGAAAACGAGTACGACCGACTGACCTGGTGAGCAAGAAGAGACCGGCTGATTTATCAGCCCAGCCAAAGATCGTTAGATAACCTCTAACACATTATACTAGGAATTAAAGGGGTTGTCCAGGATTAGAAAAACAGAGCTGCTTTTTTCCAGAAACAGCGCCACCCTTGTCTTTGAGTTGTGTCTGGTATTGCAGCCCAACTTCATTGAAGATAATGGGGCTGAGCTGCGTTATCTTACACGACCTGTGGATAGGTGTGGCGGTGGTTTGGAGGAAATCAGCCATGTTTTTCTAGTCCTTAACAATCCCTTTAAACGCTCAGTGTTCTGTGGTGGTCCGGCTTCCTATTATACTCTGCGGTAACATTGAGTCTCTGAGCGCTGATCTCAGCGACTGTGTCCATGCGGCTACCATCGTTCTTTATGGACATATCAACCTATAGAACTGTCTGAATGTCCCACATCACCATTGGCTGCACTTCCCGTGATTCCCTGCACCCCACATAAGGCTGGGTTGACACGAGCATGTTACGTCCGTAATTGACGGACGTATTTCGGCCGCAAGTCCCGGACCGAACACAGTGCAGGGAGCCGGGCTCCTAGTATCATAGTTATGTACGACGCCAGGAGTCCCTGCCTCGCTGCGGGACAACTGTCCCGTACTGTAATCATGTTTTCAGTACGGTACAGTAGTTCCCCGGAGAGGCAGGGACTCCTAGCGTCGTATATAACTATGATGCTAGGAGCCCGGCTCCCTGCACTGTGTTCGGTCCGGGACTTGCGGCCGAAATACGTTCCGTCCATTACGGACGTAACATGCTCGTGTGAACCCCGCCTAACACTGCACTAGGAGTGAAGCGCCATGTCCCACTTACTGATGCATATATTAGAGGAAGGAGAACCTTTCCTAAACATGGCCGCTGTTTGTACATTACTATTGGGGTTTAGTAGCAGTTTTATTATGCGTCAGTGATGCGGCTCCCAGCAGCATTAGTACCACCACCACACGTGATCCCAGCGGTTACACCTCTTGCACACGACCAAGTTCGGGCCGTGAAAAACGGTCCGAGTGTCGGCTGGATTTCCCGGCCCAACCACGGTAAAGGTGACTGGGACTCCTGGCATAATGGACCGTTTATGATGCTAGGAGTCCCTGCCGCCCCGCGGAACTGCCGTTCCATACTGAACAAAATGATACAGTACGGAACAGCCGTTCCGCGGGGAGGTAGGGACTCCTAGCATCATAAGATGCCAGGAGTCCCATTCATCTGGACCGCGGTCTGGCCGGGAAATCTAGCCAAACTCGGTCGTGTGCAAGAGGTGTTAGGCGTTTGCCCTGTGGCAGCCGTCATATTATGGAAATGTACTTTTACCCTTTAAGAGTAACGGGGGGGCAAAGAGGAAAAGATGTAGGAGAAATCATTCCCAATAATAGAAGTGGAGCAGCCGGAATCATGTCCTGTATTCTAACTGTGGTGGTCACCTATGGATATTGGTCTAGGAGAATAATGGTGGCAGAAACCTCTACAGATAATACCAATTAACTTTAATGTGTCGGGTCGAGTTCCTGCTCGGATTCTCTTGGGACCCCCCGGTCTTGTGCTTTCCATTTACTTATGTTCGCAATTAACCTTTATAAATAATATAATGATGTACAGGAGGGAAGTTCTAGGCATCCGGCAGAGGATCCATAACGTTCTGGCCGTGTCATCGCACAGAAGACCTTGTTGTAATTCTGACTTCTCATTTAAAGCGGTTTTCTGTGTAAAAATCCTTTTTGAAATGGTCTCTGAACGGGGGGCGTCCGGCTATGAGCTTCAAAATCCAAGTCACTGACTTGGGTTTTTCCTTCCCTGGCAAATAGGGCACATCTATAATCCGTAACTACAGCATCGTTGCGTTGTTTATTGGAAATATAAGGTAGTCTGAAATCTATTTCCGGTCTCATTAGAGGTTTTCAAAGCCCATGCTTGACACTGCAGCTCTGCTCCATTTGGACACGCTATGATCAGTGACTCTAGTTTAGCTGCATTGTCTATTGTGAGTTTAACATTGTGTGAAATCCGGTCTTATCGGAGGCCTTGTCACTCCCCTATGCTTTAAACTGCAGCTCTACTAGTTCACTCGCAACTGCTTTATAGTATTTATTTTCACTGTCGTCTAGAAATTATTTTTTTGCGCCTCTAAAATTGTATCCTGTCCATCAATAAGACATTTTTGTTATTCATAAAGTTTCTTTTCATCTATCGTTTATGCTCTGAGATGTCTCTCACTTTTTGACTTTGACACCACCCATCTCCAGAATTCACCACTTTTTGGCTTCCCATGGCATCCGTCTTACGAGTCTTAGGACTTGCTCCATTCCTAGAAGCGTCTCTTTCCGACCTGACGCGTTCCTCCTCTTTTCCGAGGTTCCTTACTGACCCTGTCACAGTCGCATCTCATTCCCTCCATCATTTCAGACCTCCTGTCGTTCCCATCTCACAGACCTCTCTTCCTAGGCCCTCTGTGCTGGACAGTTTTGCTCTGCTCTCGGGCCAGCTGAACACTTTGAATAAAGTCCTTAAAAATGAGAAGACCCCACTGATGAAAAACCAGGTCATTATCCCCCTGCTCCTGTCACCCGACAGAGATGAAGAGATAATGGTAAGTACCGCAGACTATCGCTCCCTACACGACGGCGCTTCTGCCTAGAGGACTACTCCTTAACAAGGTTCAATATGTGCAGCGTCTGACCGAGGGGAGGGTTCCAGTTTTCAGCCATGAAGTGGTACCTGATCACCTGAGAACCAAACCGGACCCTGAAGTGGAGGAGCAGGAAAAGCAGCTGAACGCAGAAGCCTCTCGCATCACTCCTGAAGTGGCACAGGTAATGACCTTCATCTCTGGCCTCCATTCGCCTCCCTGTTCTTCCTGCCTTATGTACTGAAGTAGCTTCTTCTTTTCAGAAACAAGTACAGAACATGAATAAGCTGTGCAACAACCTGCTGGAGAAAATCATCAAGGAGGAGAGAGAGTCCGAGGTTGCAAGTGAGTGTTCATGCGTTATTGATGGGTATAAAGATTATCAATATAATACACTATTTGGGGGGGTATGTTAAGACTATAGAGTATCACATCAAGGTCTGAACTTGCAGGGTAGGGTGAAGAATATGCCCTAAGAAGGTGGGGATTATGGTCCAGGCTGCTGAAGAGTGCCGGGTTATATCTTTCATTGTTCACCTCAACTTATCAAATCAGGAAAGTTGTAAAAAAAAGTTTTATAAATTTGGGGCACATGGGAAGCCCCACCCTAATATACTGACACAAGGGGTCATTGTTTTGAACGTAATTTTTTTTAATAGCAGGTATAATTTCATTAAAACATCCACCATTTACCATTTTACGTATAAAATGATTCCACGTAAAAATGTGTCACTGTTTCTTGTGCTGATCCTGAGTTACATCCTGTATTATACTTCAGAGCTGCACACTCTACAAAATGACTTCACCAGCAGAATAGTGAGTGCAGCTCTGGAGTATAATACAGGATATAACTTAGGATCAATACAGGATAAGTAATGTAATGTATGTACACCGTGACTCCACCAGCAGAATAGTGAGTGCAGCTCTGGAGTATAATACAGGATATAACTCAGGATCAGTACAGGATAAGTAATGTAATGTATGTACACAGTGACTCCACCAGCAGAATAGTGAGCGCAGCTCTGGAGTATAATACAGGATGTAACTCAGGATCAGTACAGGATAAGTAATGTTATGTGTGTACACAGTGACTCCACCAGCAGAATAGTGAGTGCAGCTCTGGAGTATAATACAGGATGTAACTCAAGATCAGTACAGGATAAGTAATGTAATATATGTACACAGTGACTCCACCAGCAGAATAGTGAGCGCAGCTCTGGAGTATAATACAGGATGTAACTCAGGATCAGTACAGGATAAGTAATGTAATATATGTACACAGTTACTCCACCAGCAGAATAGTGAGCGCAGCTCTGGAGTATAATACAGGATGTAACTCAGGATCAGTACAGGATAAGTAATGTATGTACACAGTGACTCCACCAGCAGAATAGTGAGTGCAGCTCTGGAGTATAATACAGGATATAACTCAGGATCAGTACAGGATAAGTAATGTAATGTATGTACATAGTGACTCCACCAGCAGAATAGTGAGTGCAGCTCTGGAGTATAATACAGGATGTAACTCAAGATCAGTACAGGATAAGTAATGTAATATATGTACACAGTTACTCCACCAGCAGAATAGTGAGCGCAGCTCTGGAGTATAATACAGGATGTAACTCAGGATCAGTACAGGATAAGTAATGTATGTACACAGTGACTCCACCAGCAGAATAGTGAGTGCAGCTCTGGAGTATAATACAGGATATAACTCAGGATCAGTACAGGATAAGTAATGTAATGTATGTACATAGTGACTCCACCAGCAGAATAGTGAGTGCAGCTCTGGAGTATAATACAGGATGTAACTCAAGATCAGTACAGGATAAGTAATGTAATATATGTACACAGTGACTCCACCAGCAGAATAGTGAGCGCAGCTCTGGAGTATAATACAGGATCAGTACAGGATAAGTAATGTTATGTATGTACACAGTGACTCCACCAGTAGAATAGTGAGTGCAGCTCTGGAGTATAATACAGGATGTAACTCAGGATCAGTACAGGATAAGTAATGTTATGTATGTACACAGTGACTCCACCAGCAGAATAGTGAGTGCAGCTCTGGAGTATAATACAGGATATAACCCAGGATCAGTACAGGATAAGTAATGTAATGTATGTACACAGTGACTCCACCAGCAGAATAGTGAGCGCAGCTCTGGAGTATAATACAGGATGTAACTCAGGATCAGTACAGGATAAGTAATGTATGTATGTACACAGTGACTCCACCAGAAGAATAGTGAGTGCAGCTCTGGAGTATAATACAGGATATAACTCAGGATCTGTACAGGATAAGTAATGTAATGTATGTACACAGTGACTCCACCAGCAGAATAGTGAGTGCAGCTCTGAAGTATAATACAGGATGTAACTCAGGATCAGTACAGGATAAGTAATGTAATGTATGTACACAGTGACTCCACCAGCAGAATAGTGAGTGCAGCTCTGGAGTATAATACAGGATGTAACTCAGGATCAGTACAGGATAAGTAATGTAATGTATGTACACAGTGACTCCACCAGCAGAATAGTGAGTGCAGCTCTGGAGTATAATACAGGATGTAACTCAGGATCAGTACAGGATAAGTAATGTTATGTGTGTACACAGTGACTCCACCAGCAGAATAGTGAGTGCAGCTCTGGAGTATAATACAGGATGTAACTCAGGATCAGTACAGGATAAGTAATGTATGTATGTACACAGTGACTCCACCAGAAGAATAGTGAGTGCAGCTCTGGAGTATAATACAGGATATAACTCAGGATCTGTACAGGATAAGTAATGTAATGTATGTACACAGTGACTCCACCAGCAGAATAGTGAGTGCAGCTCTGAAGTATAATACAGGATGTAACTCAGGATCAGTACAGGATAAGTAATGTAATGTATGTACACAGTGACTCCACCAGCAGAATAGTGAGTGCAGCTCTGGAGTATAATACAGGATGTAACTCAGGATCAGTACAGGATAAGTAATGTAATGTATGTACACAGTGACTCCACCAGCAGAATAGTGAGTGCAGCTCTGGAGTATAATACAGGATGTAACTCAGGATCAGTACAGGATAAGTAATGTTATGTGTGTACACCGTGAATAAACCTTTTATGTAGATTAATTCTATATGTAAAATGGTGTTCAAAAGTGAACTCGCCCTTTAATAAACACCCCACAGTGTATCTAGTGTTTGTCTTTTATTAATTTTGACATGAGAACTTTAGACTTTGTTCTGTTAATTTAACCCTTGTTATTTGTTTTGTGATATTGGCAGGAAGCTAAGTTTTAATTATTGTTATGTTAATAACATGTTGCTTTTTTTCTTTTTTTTTTTTTTCTATTTAGGTTTACGGCAAAATAAACCAACTTACAATCCAACCGACACAAACGCCTTGGTTGTAGCAGTAGCGTTTGGGAAAGGCCTGTCGAATCGTCGTCCTCCGGGACCTGGGGGCCCCATGGGTCCAGGACAGTCAGCCGCAGGTGGGATGTTATCAGGGGCTGCTGGCATGCAGCAAGTATCCATGACCCTACAACCCAACCAGCAGCACATGCCTGGGGGGGTACCAATGGCCCAGGCAGGCCAGCCAGGTAAGAATGGTTAACAAGATAAAAGATCCATTGCTCATTGTCTATTTGTTTTTTCCTAAACTGACAGTATGTTATATCTCCCTCAGGGAAGATGCCCAGCAGTATCAAAACCAACATTAAATCTGCCTCCATGCACCCATATCAGCGATGAATCCCATCTCCTCCCAGAATTGATGTATTGAATCTCCATCGAATGCCTATTCCGTACAGTCACTGAACCGTATCCCTGCCGGCGCCTGTGGATGAGACCAACTTTGCTCTGAGACTTTGAGGACTTTCCTTCACTTGTATATTTGGTTTGGTTGCAAATAAATGACTATAAATCCTGTGTGATGAAGCTTCTTTAGAAAACCAGGAGAAAGTTAAATACTTTTTTTTCTACATAACGTTTGAGACTGAGGGGGGGGGGGGGATTCTCTGGGCTGTTATAAAACTACAATTCCCAGCATGTCCTGAAGAAAACAAGCTGTCATTGCATGCTGGGAGTTGTAGTTTTGCAGCACTTGGAGAGATACAGCTCGGAGTCAGACTTATTGTATCTTACTGTATAAGGCTGATTTTCCGCTCTGCAGACCTTTTCCGTGTTAGATGTGGATTTCACCATCTGCAATGCATAAGGGGGAAATCGACCACATGCCCTCTATTCCGCGCTGATTTTTTTTCTGCCACATGTAGATGGGATTTTTAAAACCCTGTTCACATATATTGTACTGTAAATTGCTGCAGATTTTCAGTGCGGAAAATATATTTGGAGACTACAAACATAGCCGCGATTACTTCTCGTTCACTCCCCCCACCCCTGCCGTTGTACTGTAGTGGAGTTTCGGTATGGATTGCGACATTTTACCCGTAGTAAAATATCAAGCATTGGACTGTATTATATAGATGTACAATAGTAACTTAGATAATATACTGTTACACCTAGTGCAGGGTCTGAGAGGTCGGTGCATGGGATTCAAAGTACACCGGAGGGAATCTGTGTCATGCTCCACCCCCTTGACTCTGCATTAGGTATAACCTGGTGTATATGTTTAGCTTGGAGTACCAAGCTTAAAGGAATTCTATTTCATCATAAAGCCGGGTGGGGGGGGAAGGTTTTCATGTGAAGAATGAATGCTAATTTTCAGTTGGAAGGCGAGGCGGCCATTGGTGACTTGATGACTTCACCATTCACTCCTCTATGATTCCAGGGGGGGCAGGGCTGTAAATACATTATTGATTTTTTGATAAATATGGGAGTGGCTGTTGAATAAGGAGGATAATCTCTCGTATGTCTTGAACTCCTGATTAAAATGTAAAGTGATTCCACAGGTAAACAAAGCATTAGGTAATAGAGGCATTGCTAATTTTGGGTGCAGCGTAACTTGAATATTCATCACCAGAGAGACCGATAACAAAGAGACCAGAACAACTACCAGTTTCGTCGCAGCAGCTTCTTCTTGCCATAGTTGGTATTGAAAAAGTAGAAAAATCTAAATTTTATTAAATTACACCAAATATTAAAACTGTACACAGAGAATTCAAATCTGTAAAACTGTATATGGGCTACACATGGAATCATCCACATCAAAATATGTAAAGAGTTCTGTTTCCATATCAAACAAGAAAACATGATGCTGAATGCCAATCCTGTGTGCCCAGGGTAAGACGCTTGGTGTATCCTGTGTGCCTTGGGTAAGACGCTTGGTGTATCCTGTGTGCCCAGGGTCAGACGCTTGGTGTATCCTGTGTGCCCAGGGTCAGACGCTTGGTGTATCCTGTGTGCCCAGGGTCAGACGCTTGGTGTATCCTGTGTGCCCAGGGTCAGACGCTTGGTGTATCCTGTGTGCCCAGGGTCAGACGCTTGGTGTATCCTGTGTGCCCAGGGTCAGACGCTTGGTGTATCCTGTGTGCCCAGGGTCAGACGCTTGGTGTATCCTGTGTGCCCAGGGTCAGACGCTTGGTGTATCCTGTGTGCCCTGGGTAAGACGCTTGGTGTATCCTGTGTGCCTTGGGTAAGACGCTTGGTGTATCCTGTGTGCCTTGGGTAAGACGCTTGGTGTATCCTGTGTGCCCTGGGTAAGACGCTTGGTGTATCCTGTGTGCCCTGGGTAAGACGCTTGGTGTATCCTGTGTGCCCAGGGTCAGACGCTTGGTGTATCCTGTGTGCCCAGGGTCAGACGCTTGGTGTATCCTGTGTGCCCTGGGTAAGACGCTTGGTGTATCCTGTGTGCCTTGGGTAAGACGCTTGGTGTATCCTGTGTGCCTTGGGTAAGACGCTTGGTGAATCCTGTGTGCCCTGGGTAAGACGCTTGGTGTATCCTGTGTGCCTTGGGTAAGACGCTTGGTGTATCCTGTGTGCCCAGGGTAAGACGCTTGGTCTTTAATTACCTTTGGGACGCTATCTTTTTGATTTGATTTTGAATTCTCTATGTACAGGTTTAATATTTGGTGTAATTTAATAAAATTTAGATTTTTCCTCTTTTTTCAGTACCAGCAGTAGTATATAACTTCTTTTTTTGTCAATATATATATGATATTGTGCAGTTTTTATTTGTTACTTGGGAGGTAATAATCCAAATTAGGTATCGCCAGGCCCATGATCTAATTGTCCTCTGAGATGTTTTATTTGTGTTCTTGCCATAGTTATTGTGTTGCATGAAGATATGTTAAAGGTTCGGTTTACACCAATTGATCATCCAGGGGCCCCTTTCTATTATCTCCAAGGGTTCCAGATAGATTGGATACCAGACGTGTGACGTGCACCAGCGCCTTAACTTGAGTAATTCTGCTCTTAAAACACGTAAGACTTGCAAATCTTTCCATGTAGATTTCACTGCTGGTTTTGACTTGGGTTTTCCAGGCACGGACAACTGATGACCTATCCACAAGATAGGTCATCAGTATATGATCGGTGGGGGTCTGACACCCAGACCCCGCACCTATTAGCTGCCTCCGGGCACTGGATGTCCATGCTTGAAGCAGATAGCTTTGGTTACAGAATAGCGGCCGTGCTGCAGTATTCCAGTGAATAGGAGCAAAGCTGTAGATCTGCAGCACGGCCGCTATACTGGGACCGGAGACATCTGCTTCTGGCACCGAATACTGCATACCCTGCATAACATCCAGTGCCCAAAGGCAGCCGGAGCAGCTGATCAGTGTGGGGTCCAGGTGTCGAGCCCCCACCCATCATACTGATGACTTATCCTGTGGATAGGTCATCAGTTGCCTGTGCCTGGACAATCAAAATACACAAGTGTGAAAGTGGCCTAAAGGGGTATTCAAAGGATTGGTGATAAATGTGTGATCCCTGGGGTCTGCACTTATCACTAGAACAGAGATCCTGAGTCCGTGTAAGAGCAGAGAGGAGAATATTTAAAGAGACTCTGTCACCACATTATAAGTGCCGTATCTCCTACATAAGGAGATCGGCGCTATAATGTAGGTGACCGCAGTGCTTTTTATTTAGAAAAACTATCTATTTTTACCACTTGATGAGCAATTTTTAGCTTTATGCTAATGAGTTTCTTAATGCCCAACTGGGCGCGTTTTTACTTTAGACCAAGTGGGTGTTGTACAGAGGAGTGTATGACGCTGACCAATCAGCGACCAATCAGCGTCATACACTTCTCTCCATTCATTTACACTGCAGATAGGGATATAGCTATATCGCTATGTGCAGCCACATAAACACACTATAATATTACTGCAGTGTCCTGACAATGAATATACATTACCTCCAGCCAGGACGTGATGTGTATTCAGAATCCTCACGACTTCTCTGTGATTTACAGCACAGCGAGATCTCGCTGTGAATGACGGCTTACAGCGTAATCTCGTGAGACTACGCCTGCTATGCTGTAAATCACGGAGACGCTACAGAAGTGTCAGGATTGTGAATACACATCCCGTCCTGGCTGGAGGTAATGTATATTCACTGTCAGGACGCTGCAGTAACGTTATAGTGTGTATGTGGCTGCAAATAGCGATATAGCTATATCGCTATGTGCAGAGTAAATGAATGGAGAGAAGTGTATGACGCTAATTAGTCACTAATTGGTCAGCGTCGTACGCTGCTCCCCATAACGCCCACTTGGTCAAAAAGTAAAAACACGCCCAGTTGGGCATTAAGAAACTCATTAGCATAAAGCTAAAAATCACTCCTAACGTGGTAAAAATACTGCTGTCATCTACATCACAGCGCCCATCTCCTTATGTAAGAGATTGGCCACTTATAATGTGGTGACAGTCTCTTTAAGGGAGTGGCGGTCGAGCATGCGCTTACCGGTCCCTCTAAACGTCTATGGTGCTAAAGGAAACGGCCGAGTGCTGTACTCTGCTGTCGTGCAGACTCTGGACCCTCATTCTGGTTATCGATGGAGCCCCCAGCGATCATGCATTTATCACCTATCCTGTAACTTGTGGGAAAACCTGTGTTTCCATTCACTGACAGCAAGCAAATTTCTTTGTAAAACACTGGTGTGAATGAATCCTGGCCACGTCTGTATTACTGCTCTTCTATTTCTGACTTTTGGCTGCCAGATAGTTTGTATTAATTTTCAGATTAAATCGATATACTGTAGTGTTACGTTTAACTGCATTCACACGAGCGTATCAGATTCATGCGTGTGAAAAACGTGCGTAAATCTGGTCCATGTGCTGCGTTATGCATCTGTGTGCGTTGTGAGTGTCATGTGTTTTCCACGCACTCGCAAAGCGCGTTATTTTTTTTCAAACAAATTGATGCGCAAATCACATACCCATTGACTTCAATGGGCGTGTAGGTGCGTGAAAAACGCACCAATATAGGACATGCAGTGCGTTTCATGCAATGGACACTCGCTGCGCGAAAACTCCTGCATGTGTGAATATCCTCATTGAAATCAATTTTCACTCACAGAACACGGACGACTTTTACGCTTGTCGGAATTAGCCCTAAGGTATGTATAGAAAACGGGGCTCACACAATCTGTCGGTACGTGACTGTCTTTGCACATTAAGGCTCTGTTCACACGCCTTAGCAAAATACGTCTGAAAACACGGAGCTGTTTTCAAACAAAAACAGCTCCGTTTTTTGTAACTACTCGAGGTTTTCACTGCCTTATTGGAGCTGTTTTTTCAATGGAGTCTAAGAAAAATGGCTCCAAGAACTGTCCTGCACTTCTTTTTCGCGGGTGTCTTTTTACGCGCCGTATTTTGACAGTGACGGGTAAAATTAAGCCTCGTGAGAACAGAACATCGTAAAACCCATTGAAAGCAATAGGCCGATGTTTGTAGGCGTAATGGAGCCGTTTTTTCAGGCGTAATTCGAGGCGTAAACGGCCCGTATTATGTCTGGAAAACATTGTGTGAACATACCCTGACACCTACGGAGCTGATAGAGGCGCTAGAGGGTGTCGCTCTGGTCAGACAAGATTGTCAGGTTTTTGCTGTCAATTTGTCTCTATTTAATATGCGGACACTTATCTAACTCTGGAGGTTTTATCTGGGATATGTTTTGGATCTCCTGGAGAAGACTAATGACACAGGGCGGCAGGAACTTCAGTAAAAACAGAAAAGTGTCTGTTTACAGGCATTCATTTTTCTGCGCTTGTGATTTAGGATAGAAATGTTCCCATTCATTAAAACTGCAACAAAAAAAGTCTGTAAATACATTATTGTTACATGTAAACGCAGTCTAATTAGGAAGGGTTTCAGAAAGCCGTAATATGGCCGCATGTTAACATCGTATTACGGTCAACATTTTCTTCATTCCACTATTACGTAGCCACCTCTCAGCCAGGGATCTTCCCGTCATTATCCTCAACCTTAAGAACTACAGCTGTGGAATGTCTTTGCTTATTTTTACATTCATACTCCATTGTAATCTACATTCAGTGGCCAATTTATTACATCCACCTTTCTAGTATGAAGTACAACGCCCACCCCCTCCTATTACTCTCAGAAAAGCGCATCTTCAACGTATGGAAACTATTTCTTATAAATTAAGGACGGGTTCAGATTACAACACCATCATGCTGAGAATCTCTATTCCTACCAAAGAATATGTTCCCATATGAACTAACTAGGAATATAACTACTATAATACTGCTCCTATATACAAGAATATAACTACTATAATACTGCTCCTATATACAAGAATATAACTACTATAATACTGCTCCTATATACAAGAATATAACTACTATAATACTGCCCCCTATATACAAGAATATAACTACTATAATACTGCCCCCTATATACAAGAATATAACTACTATAATACTGCTCCTATATACAAGAATATAACTACTATAATACTGCCCCCTATATACAAGAATATAACTACTATAATACTGCTCCTATATACAAGAATATAACTACTATAATACTGCCCCCTATATACAAGAATATAACTACTATAATACTGCCCCCTATATACAAGAATATAACTACTATAATACTGCCCCCTATATACAAGAATATAACTACTATAATACTGCTCCTATATACAAGAATATAACTACTATAATACTGCCCCCTATATACAAGAATATAACTACTATAATACTGCCCCCTATATACAAGAATATAACTACTATAATACTGCCCCCTATATACAAGAATATAACTACTATAATACTGCCCCCTATATACAAGAATATAACTACTATAATACTGCCCCTATATACAAGAATATAATTACTATAATACTGCCTCCTATATACAAGAATATAACTACTATAATACTGCCCCCTATATACAAGAATATACCTACTATAATACTGCCCCCTATATACAAGAATATAACTACTATAATACTGCTCCTATATACAAGAATATAACTACTATAATACAGCTCCTATATACAAGACTATAACTAATCTAATACTGCCTCCTATATACAAGAATATAATTACTATAATACTGCATCCAATATACAAGAATATAATTACTATAATACTGCATCCAATATACAAGAATATAACTACTATAATACTGCTCCTATATACAAGAATATAACTACTATAATACTGCATCCAATATACAAGAATATAACTACTATAATACTTCTCCCTATATACAAGAATATAACTACTATAATACTGTCCCCTATATACAAGAATATAACTACTATAATACTGCCCCTATATACAAGACTATAACTACTATAATACTGCTCCTATATACAAGAATATAACTACTATAATACAGCTCCTATATACAAGACTATAACTAATCTAATACTGCCTCCTATATACAAGAATATAATTACTATAAGGGTATGTTCACACGGCGGGGGTCCGTAACGGCTGAAATTACGGGGATGTTTCAGCCTGAAAACATCCCCGTAATTTCAGCCGTACCGGCATGTGCAGGCGCTTGAACGCCGCGTCAATTACGGCCGTAATTAGCGCTGCTATTCATTGGAGTCAATGAATAGCGGCTCCAATTACGGCCAAAGAAGTGACAGGTCACTTCTTCTACGCGGGCGTCTATTTACGCGCCGTCATTTGACAGCGGCGCGTAAATATACGCCTCGTGTGAACAGACAAACGTCTGCCCATTGCTTTCAATGGGCAGATGTTTGTCAGCGCTATTGAGGCGCTATTTTCAGACGTAATTCGGGGCAAAAACGCCCGAATTACGTCCGTAAATAGGCCGTGTGAACATACCCTAATACTGCATCCAATATACAAGAATATAACTACTATAATACTGCTCCTATATACAAGAATATAACTACTATAATACTGCATCCAATATACAAGAATATAACTACTATAATACTGCTCCCTATATACAAGAATATAACTACTATAATACTGTCCCCTATATACAAGAATATAACTACTATAATACTGCCCCTATATACAAGAATATAACTACTATAATACTGCTCCCTATATACAAGAATATAACTACTATAATACTGTCCCCTATATACAAGAATATATCTACTATAATACTGCCCCAATATACAGGAATATAACTACTATAATACTGCCCCACTATATACAAGAATATAACTACTATAATACTGTTCCTATATACAGGAATATAACTACTATAATACTGTTCCTATATACAGGAATATAACTACTATAATACTGCCCCACTATATACAAGAATATAACTACTATAATACTGCTCCTATATACAGGAATATAACTACTATAATACTGCCCCCTATATACAAGAGTATAACTACTATTATACTGCTCCTATGTACAAGAATATAAGTACTATAATACTGTCCCTATGTACAAGAATATAACTTCTATAATACTGTCCCTATGTACAAGAATATAACTACTATAATACTGCCCCTATATACAGGAATATAACTACTATAATACTGCCCCTATATACAAGAATAACTACTATAATACTACCCCTATATACAAGAATATAACTACTATAATACTGCCCCTATATACAAGAATATAACTACTATAATACTGCTCCTATATACAGGAATATAACTACTATAATACTGCCCCTATATACAAGAATATAACTACTATAATACTGTCCCCTATATACAAGAATATATCTACTATAATACTGTCCCCTATATACAAGAATATAACTACTATAATACTGCCTCCTATATACAAGAATATAACTACTATAATACTGTCCCCTATATACAAGAATATATCTACTATAATACTGTCCCCTATATACAAGAATATAACTACTATAATACTGCCCCCTATATACAAGAATATAACTACTATAATACTGCTCCTATATACAAGAATATAACTACTATAATACTGCCCCCTATATACAAGAGTATAACTACTATTATACTGCTCCTATGTACAAGAATATAAGTACTATAATACTGTCCCTATGTACAAGAATATAACTTCTATAATACTGTCCCTATGTACAAGAATATAACTACTATAATACTGCCCCTATGTACAAGAATATAACTACTATAATACTGCCCCCTATATACAAGAATATAACTACTATAATACTGCCCCTATATACAAGAATATAACTACTATAATACTGCTCCCTATATACAAGAATATAACTACTATAATATTGCTCCCTATATACAAGAATATAACTACTATAATACTGCTCCCTATATACAAGAATATAACTACTATAATACTGCTCCCTATATACAAGAATATAACTACTATAATACTGCTCCCTATATACAAGAATATAACTACTATAATACTACTCCTATGTACAAGAATATAACTACTATAATACTGCTCCTATATACAAGAATATAACTACTATAATACTGCCCCCTATATACAAGAAAATAACTACTATAATACTGCCCCCTTTATACAAGAATATAACTACTATAATACTGCCCCCTATATACAAGAATATAACTACTATAATACTGCTCCTATATACAAGAATATAACTACTATAATACTGCCCCTATATACAAGAATATAACGACTATAATACTGCCCCCTATATACAAGAATATAACTACTATAATACTGCTCCTATATACAAGAATATAACTACTATAATACTGCCCCTATATACAAGAATATAACGACTATAATACTGCCCCCTATATACAAGAATATAACTACTATAATACTGCTCCTATATACAAGAATATAACTACTATAATACTGCTCCTATATACAAGAATATAACTACTATAATACTGCCCCCTATGTACAACATTATGGCATTTAATGGTGGGAGATCTTGTTATCTGATTTGGTTCTTTAGCTGCCGTACTATAATAAGTTATATTGATTTTTATTAAATGTAGCTTTGAATAAAAAACATAACACCTATTTGAAATACTGGGTAGAATGGGGGATTTATTATAATCGAATTGAAAGTAGCACCTTTTGATAACCCTCTCTATACTGGTCTGTGGTTTTGAAATGAGAGTTCATAAAAATGCCCCTTTGCTTCCCCTTAGATCTATAAGAAGTATTTTAGGTGAATGACATCACGTTGAGGATTTTTCCGCTCCCGGGGCAGGCGCCTCGGACACTCTGATCAATAGATGGGAGTCATGTGCTTGTTTGAACTGTCAGTTCTTCGTGTCAGAAAACTGGTGTGACCAAAAGGTTATCTGAGAGATGTTTGTCATGAATAGCTCAGTCCCGATGACATCACCAGTCTCTGTGGGCTGATAACCTATAAGCCAAGGGCTGGTTTACCATCTCCCCAGTCATGCACATTACCCAACAATTTACACTTGGTTTTGTGTCATGAGAAGAAAAAAATATTTCAAATCAGAATCTTATCTTTAATCGGCAGTAAAAGTTGGGAGCAGAATTTATTGTACTTGGATGATATCTTTTCTGCATGATGACTTCCTGGTTAAAGACTACAAGATACCTTGATGTGAACGTGTCACCTTCCCGCTGTAGATGCAGATATTTTGTGGGCTTGGACGATAGTTAATGAGAATGCGCCCAATCGATTAACTGGGACTCAATGACTACAATGAAACAAGGTTGTGGGTACAAAGGTGATCTCTCCATTACAGGGTTGGTGACATCATTAATGATTGGTGCAGCAGAAACTTGGAGTTCATTGATGCATTAAGTGCGTAGGTTGCATTCTTGTGGAATTTTAGGAGTAAAAGGTTTTTGATTAGGACAAACAGGACTTATGTACACTATATGGCCAACATTATGTGATCCCCCCCCCCCCTCCTAATTATTGAATTCAGGTGTTTTAGCCACACCTATTGCAGACAGGTGCATAAAATCAAGCACACAGCCATGTAATTTCCATGGAAAATATTGATAGTAGTATGGGTTGTTCAGAAGAGCTCAGTAAGTTGAAGAACTTTACACGTGGCACTGTCATAGGATGCCATCTTTACCACAAGTCAGGTCATGAATTTTCTATTCTGCTAGATCTGCCCCGGTCACCTGTAAGTGCTATTATTATCTGCTAGAGCCGCCCGGGTCATCTGTAAGTTGTATTATGTGCTAGATCCGTCCTGGTCATTTGTAAGTGTGGTTATTATTTGATAGATTTCTCCCTGGTCACCTGTAAGTGTTATTATCTGCTAGCTCTGCTCTGGTCGCCTGTAAATATTATTATGATCTGCTAGATTTTCTCCGGTCGCCTGTAAGTGTTACTATTATCTGCTAGATCTTCCTCGGTCACCTGTAAGTGCTATTATTTTCTGCTAGATCTGCTCCGGTCACCTGTAAGTGTAATTATCTACTAGATTTCCCCCGGTCACCTGTAAGTGTTACTATTATCTGCTAGATCTGCCCCGGTCACCTGTAAATGCTATTATTATCTGCTAGAGCTACCCCGTTCACCTGTGTTATCAGCTGCAAGATCTGCTCTGGCCCCATGGAAGTGCTATCATTGTCTACCCGTTGGTCATCTGTAAGTGCTATCATTATCTGCCCCTGGTCACTTGTAAGTGCTATTATTGTCTGCGAGTAGTTCGGTGTCAAGGAACTAGAGTGGTGACCTCGACCCCATACAACACCTTTGGGATGAATTGAAACGCTGATTGCGAGCCAGACCTTCTCATCCAACATCAAGGCCTGACCTCACAAATGGGCACAAATTTCCACAGACACCCCAAAATCTTGTGGAACGTTTTTCCAGAAGAGGAGAGGGTATTATACCGCAATAGGGGCTTAAATCCATATTAACGCTGATGGTTTTGGAATGGGATGTCCAACAATCTAATACAGTGTGATGGTCAGGGGTCCACCGATGTGACCATAGGGTGGTATTTCTCCAGAATGTCCTGTCTTCTATCTGGGTCTTCAGGCTTCACAATTATGTGTTGATGATTTCTGTATTGGTTTCCATACATCTTGTTGAGGGTCATTTAATTCCTCTCTTCCCTGTTTCAAGAATAATTGTCTTCTTTAAAAAGCCGGGTCTCCTCCTCACGCTCCAAAAATACAATAATTCTCCAGTCTAGACATTTTAGTCCGGTTGATTTGGGGAGCGCATGAAAAGGTCTCGAACTCCTCGTTTACTTGAGTGTTCATTCTTACAAATCCCTCTTTTAAAAGAAGTGCTGGGAACCATTGGTTGTGGACATCAGACGTGGCCCAAGCTCTGGGTGGAAACCTCGTTAAAAGGAAAGTCCTCCAGCTTAAAGATGACCAAACATCCATCCAACACCTCCAATATAGTCCGTTGGTGCCTTTCATGAATGATTTAACCGGAAAAGTAAATGCCCATTGAAATGTTTTATCAATAAGAGGAAGGACAAATAACATCCGAGGAACAAGCCCTGTCTGAAGATTCTGCTTGGGTTCCGGTATCTATAAGGTGTTTCAGCCATAAATGAACGTTGAGATTCTTCCGATTCTCTGATCTACCGGTTGTTATTAAACTTCGTCTTTTTCCGGCTAGTGAAGTAAATCAGTAAATGAAAAACAAACGTATCATCCCCGAGAAGGCCCAGCCAGAGATTTCATAGCTAAACCACTTCTGGACCATCAGATTTTCCTTCGATATCTACATTGAAGCTTCGGTTGTTTTTGATGTGAAGAGCGTTTCTTCCTGAAAAAGATGTAAGGAAAGTCCTAATGGAGGCCTCGTTACAGTCTCCTTTGTGTTTTGACATGCACAATACAAGTCTACTAAGCCCGAATCTTATAGCCCAAAAATGACCCAGCATAGCCCAAAAAAAAAGTTGTATACCGGCTCAAGAAGAATTTGTCTGTAAGTCTGCGTTTGGGTGTCTTCTGCGGCTCATGAAGTCTATGACACCCGCTGATTCTCCAGCAGCAGCACATCAATGTGGCACCGAGGATAGAGCAGTGGGTCGGGGGCTTCACCATACATAGGCCATTAAGTTGCCCATGTACATGAGATGAACGTTGGTGGGACTGGCCGACCATCTAATGTGTATGGGGGTGTCCCGACTCTCCTCTGACAGCAGATGTCGGGGAATAGAAGAAAATAGGATTTCAACATGCCCGATTCTTTGTTTTCACGGGATATAAGCCGCTGCTAGAAGTGTCTGGCAGCAACTTATTCCCCTCTTGACATTGAGAGCACATGCACACTCAGCCAATCGTGCAGAAGTATGGGGGCGCCTGGAGGAATAGATGTCGGCTGAACGAGCATGCCGCCCACAGCTATCTAAGGTGTATGGCCACTTTCATTGAAGGATAACGAATAGATCCTTCAAAGGATTATGAAGATGAATGCAGTGAAACGTAACATCTCTATTATAAAGCCGAAGCAGATAACACAGGAGGACATCATTGACAATAGGTGATGGGGTCCGCTCCCCTCCTCTTCCCTGCACATTGACCTTTGCACAGGTCACAGAGCATGCCCACGACATTCTCCCATAGAAGTCAATGAGTTATTTTCTGAATGTTTTCTTATGACCAGGATCCTGCTGTAAATCTCCTGACCTGTTGTTGCAGAAGCTCAGATGAGACTGCCGCCCCCATCATTTCAGTAAGGTCATACAGTCCATTTACGCTTCATATAGAGATCTCCCCTCTGTCTTTTACTCTCCAACGTTGGATTATTTCTCTGTGCTGAACTTGGACCTGATATCTAAAGATGAACATTTTTCCATTGACAGAAAATGTAAAGCCTATGCTCAGGATAGGTCATTAATATCTGATCGGTGGTGGGCACCCTTGCCAGTCATCTGTTTGAAGGGGCCGTGGGCGTCCTCCCATCTGTAATACTGCGCTTTGTCATTATGAATGTGACAGCGTTGCACAGTATGGAGCAGTGAAGGGGAAACAGCGGCCCTTTCAAATAGCTGAACGGAGGGGGTGCCAAGAGTTGGACCCCTACCGCTCTGATATTCATGGTCTATCCTGAGGAAAGGCCATCAATTTTCTACCACTGGTCAACCCTTTAAGGGCTTTGCCACACAACGGAATTGCTGCAGCAATTTCGCAGGAAGTAGCAGAAATTCTTCTGCGGAAAAACCGACCCAATTCCTGCGTAATTGTGCAGAAAATGGTGCGGATTTTGCTGCATTTTCCACAATATTGGGGGATGGGGACGTCTCCTCTAAAAAAACGCAGCAACTCATTCCACTTTCCACAGCAGGAGTTGACATGCTGAGGTCTGAAAAATACACACCGCAGGTCAATTTCGGAATTTTTACGCAGCGTGTGGATGAGATTTGTTAAATCTCACCCACTTTGCTGCTATTGTAGTCTGCTGCTTATTTTCCGCCCGCAATTCCGGACGGGAAATCCGCAGCAATTTCTCTACGTGTGGACAAGCCTTTAACCCCTTCCCGACATTTGACGTATCCATACGCCAAAGTCGGTTAGGGGAAGTATGGAGCGGGCTCACGGAGTGAACCCGCTCCATACGATGTGGGTGTCGGCTGTTTGTTACAGCCGACACTTCAGAGTAATGAGCGGGATCGCAGCATTTAAATCGTTAGAAAGAGGGGGGCGACCCTCTCTAACAGCTCATCGCGCCCCCCGCAACACAATCGCGGGGAGGCAATGGCTGCCTGGGGGTCTAATAAAGGCCCCCAGGCAGCCATCTTTGTGCACCTATTAAGCCCTGCCAATGACAGAATCACGATATACGGCAATACATTAGTAATTAAAAATATATATATATATTAAAAGTTAAAAAAAAAAAAATTTTCCCTTAGAGCATAGTAAAAAAATAAACATAATTGGTATCTTCGCGTCCGTAAAAGTCTGAACTATCACAATATATCATTATTTAACCCGCACGGTGAACGCCGTAAAAAAAATAAATTGTAAACCCCAGAATCTCTATTTTTTGGTCACCTCATCTCCCACAAAAAATGAAATAAAAAGTGATCTAACCGTCGCATGTACCCCAAAATGATATTATTAAAAACTACAGCTTATCCCGCAAAAAATAAGCCCTCAGAATTTGGCGACACAAAATAAATTAGCTTTTTTACACTTTTACTTGTAAAATATAGAAAAAACTATATATATATTTGGTATCGCCGTAGTCGTATTGACCCGCAGAATAAAGTTAACGTGTTGTTTAATTGCACAGTGAATTTCGTAAAAACGGCGCGCAAAAAACCATGGAGGAATCGCTGTTTTTTTTTTCATTTTCGACCCCACAAATAATTTTTTCCCCGTTTCCTAGTACATTATATGGCAAAATAAATGGTGCTACGAAAAACTACAACTCGTCCCGCGAAAACCAAGCCCTCATAGGACTATATAGACAGGAAAAAAAAGACGTTATGGCTTTTGGAAGGTGAGGAGGAAAAAACGAAAATGAAAATCTGAAAAAGGGCTGCGGCGGGAAGGGGTTAAAGGAACACTGATTGGTGCTTAGTGCAAGGCCTGAGGGGGTGGGGCATGACATAAGGATTAGAAAATCACCAGAAAGATGTGTCATGCTCCGCCCCCTCAGGCCTTGCACACATCAGCTCAACCCGGGTCACACGCTATATTCATACCTTCACACATTGAAACTTTATTACGAGTGCCAGGAAAATAATCATCCGCTTCTTCTGCAGACCTCAGTGGAGTTTTGGATGTATTTCAAATGTTGGCATAAACTTCACTATAAGTTTTCCAGAGCTTCTCTATATAAATAAATGAGGCCATACTGCCTGTTTTCTTACATTGAATGACATCCACAGCTATAAATACTAAGGAACAACATAGAAATCCAGGGATTCAACTGACCTTATGGGGTCAAGAAGAAACCCCCTCCGACCCTATGAGCCACATCTGGTTATAGTTGTCCTGGGGGCTTTGTGTTATCCACCTCTAGACCATATAGCTGGATCTAAGAGAAGAAAATCATGGGGGACGCCTCCGTTTCAGCCTAGTTAAAGGAACGTTCCAGAACTGTAGTTTTCTGCAGAGTTCCTTTAGATATGCGGCACCTTTGACCCCGTTATAAGGCCGGGTTCCCACGTAGCCTAAACGCTGCCAAATTTCTTTAATGGAATTGTGTGCGGAAATTCTGCAGCAATCACAGTAGCAGCAAAGCGGATAAGATTTAGAAAATCTCATGCCCACGTTGCGGAAAAAAACGCAGCGTAGACGTTAATAAATTGACCTGCGGTGCGGAATTTATATCCGCAGCATGTCAATTTATGTTGCGTTTTCGTTGATTTTCTGTTGCGGGTTTTTACCCATTAAATTTGACCCGCAACAGAAAGCCATGTGTTGCGACTTTTGTGGCGGGGTCGCAGCGAATCTGCTGCACAAATCACAACTCAGGAAGAAGTATATATATATATATTCTTACCCAGAAGTCTCTCCTCCTTCCTGCAGTCCAGCCTCAGGGGATGACGTTTCATCCCATGTGACCGCTGCAGTCGATCACAGGCCGCAGCGTTACATGGCCGGAAACATCATCCAGGGAGGCCGGACTGCGCGCAGAGAAGGGGGAGGGGATAAGTATGGACGTTTTTTCTTCGCCAGTGCTGCATTCCGCAGCAGAAATTCCGGCTGAAAAACCGCACCACAATTTGGTTGCGATTTTTCAGACGGAAGGTACTGCAGGTTCCACGTCGTATACGCTGCCTGATTTTATACGCTGCGTATCCGACCCGTTGGAACCCGGCCTAAGATCTGCAATCAATTCCATGTCAGAATATCTGGTATTTTCTAAGTTCTAAAATCGTTTTTTGCCTTGTCTGGTCTAACAGAAGTAGGAAGATATTTGTATTGGTATCTGCACTGGACATGCACTTAAAGGGGAATCCTGACAAAATTTCAAAGAGGAAGAATCCGAAGGTTGTCATTGATGGTCGTGGTCCGTGAAGTTGGTTAGGCCTCGTTCACATCTGCGCTTGCCACTCCGTTGTTCTGTTCTGTCAGAGGAGCAGAACAAGAGAATAACCAGAAGTGCCGCTTCTGTTGCACCACAGACCGCACCGGCAGCCGACAGAACCCATTGACTTTATAGTGTTCCGTGGGGTGTCCGTGATTTTAGTCGGAAACAGTATGCGCTGTTGTTTCCGGTATTCGCGGCAGGCTCTACGATCCGAACGAAGCCTCCAAACCAGATGTGAACGAGGCCTAAGTCTTTGGCATTGGTAGCAAACCTGCCCATAGAACAAACAGAAACAGAAGGACACAACGTCACAAGCTGCGGAGCATTATCAGACGAGAACAGAAGCCGGTGCTGAACTGGATGTGTCGTACTAACTAGAGGATATGGGGCTTGTAGGCACCACATTATATAGAAAGGAGAGAAACATTGGACTTTGTCGTGCTCCAAAACGAGTTACAATGTAACACAACAATTACTGTACAATGTAACAACAATTACTGTACAATGTCACACAACAATTACTGTACAATGTAACACAACAATTACTGTACAATGTAACACAACAATTACTGTACAATGTAACACAACAATTACTGTACAATGTAACACAACAATTACTGTACAATGTAACACAACAAATACTGTACAATGTAACACAACAATTACTGTACAATGCGGTGCCTCAGATCTCTGGCTTCACGTACATCTTATACATTTATGGCATATCCACAGGATACAGGTCACGGGACCCCTGTTCTCTCGATAGGTGAATGTTAAATCGTTGTTCTGCAGCTTTATAATATACATTGTTTCAATTCCTCACTGTTAACAAGATCTTGCTTTCAGTGAATGGAAACATTCTTGTTTATATCCAGCGGCTTAAAATACTTCTCACTTTTCTTACCTATTTGAGCTAAATACATCACAGCACAAATCTCTCTCCTGTCCTGATAGTTTGTTACAATGTATCAGTTCAGGTAAATAGTCTCAGCCTGGAGTCCAGACTATTTAGATCATAGAGGATTGTCTAAACTGGATACAATTGTAACAAAAAAAAAAGTCTGTAGAGATTTTTAAGCCTCTGGATGTAAACAAAAATGTTTCTACTCACTGACAGCAAACCGATCTGGAAAAGGGTGAGGAATTGAAACTTAAAGTCTGTTAGAAAATTGTAGAACTTTTTATGATACAATGTCTCAGCTTTATCTATATAAAACCAGATATGTGGGCGGCTCGGGACTATTATTATAACATGAAGACCCCCAGCATCACATCTAATAACATCCAGGCTGGCACTAGGCCCCAATTCCATGTCTGAGGCAGCGAGGGATGTATGGTATGTGACAGTGCCCGGGTCTGTCACCGGGAGGTGTGCTGAGGGTGGTACTCGTGGTGGGCAGACACTGCTGGATTCCTCCATCCATTGTAGACAGACTGGTTACTGTTCTTTAGGTCCAGGAATATGACATTACATCCATATAATGGAGCAGTGTTACATTTCACGGACTTCAGAACAATGGGTCTGACTGTGGAGTCCTCAGATGTCCCCTCCCTGCACTGGCATGCCGATACATTCCTACCCTGGTCCATACAAAGTGCAGCACCGGCCCACACAGCAGACACGGCTCCGTCATCCCTCCCACCAACAGACAGGCACATACCTTTACCCCCCCCCCCCCCCCTACACACCTTAACCCCGGCCCTGGCTGGCTGCCCCATTCCCTAGGAGACCAGGAATGTGCTGTAGACCTTTCACACACTTGGAGGGTGCAGGCAGTGACCCACTTGTAGTGACACGGGAGGGGGCAGAGAGGTATTTGTGGCAAGAAGTTTGAGGATTGTCACTGAGGAATTTGTCCCTGTTCTGCATAAAATAAATCTTCCTCTCCCCGGTGTCTGGAGCCGGCGGACGCTGCAGAATAAACACAAGGTCTGTATATGATTTTCCAGAGGATATTGCGCTGGTATCGTCCTTGTCTCCTATCCGTGGCAGCCGCCCTCCAGGAGCCCATCACTCGCATATATATCCCCACTAAGTGTCCCCATGAGTAAGATGCCCATATAGAAGCAATGTGCAGTAAGCAGGTTCCCCTCATAAGCATCCAAAAACATAGAGATGAAAACTGACCCCAGTGTGTCTGAAATATGGAAATTAGATTGTGGGCCGCGTTGGTGACGGGGGCTGATGTGAATGGTGACCATATCTACAGCGTTACCGAATAGATTGGCGCTATATAAGCAGAAATAAACACGAGCCCATTAGTTCTGCCTGACACGACCTTGTGTAGACGGAAGGATCGCTGAAGATGCAGTCAGGTCAAAACTCCTCACCCGTCTCCTAAAGCAACCTATTGCTCCACAGCCATGGGGGGCTCTATCACGTGTTCGGCAACTAAGGGTCCATACATGCTTCTGAAACAGGGGCCCTCTGCTGCCTAGATCTGTCCCTGATGTTCCTATATATAAAAAAAATATACATATATGCAATTAAAGGGAATAGAAGGCTCCTCCCCTATTAAGACCCCTCCCCCATTTAGGCTCCTCCCCTTGGTCTATATGCAGCAGTTTTCTGATCATTTTATTTTTTCATTGATGGTTTCGATACTTATAGTTTATAATCAGTCTGTCCCTACAGTAATGGAGATCAGCGTTCTACTGAACCTGCTGCGCTCGTGCTTATACACAGCAGCCAATCTGAGCAAGCAGAGCTGCAGTGTACAGCATGGGGGAGGAACATAGCAGCAGCCTGAATCTTTGATGAGACAGGAGGTGGGTTCAGACTAAACTAGACACCAACAGACAATGCGGATGAGCTAAAGTCACTGATCCTAGCGGTGTCCTAATGCAGCAGACACGGAATACAATATATAGCAGGGTTAGGGTATCTTCGTCAGGCCAGGCTCTACAATCTATATGACCAGTGCTGCTAAACATAGGCAGCAGAGTTGCTCATTGGCGGTGGCTCAATGTTTAGCACTTGGACATGGGTTTTTATCCTACCAAGGTAACATCTGCATGGAGCCACAAGCTGCCAGGGCATGTTGGGAGTTGTAGTTTCACAGAGCCACAGGTTGCAGTGTCTTCCTGCACTTGACGTTGTAATAGGACAGGGACAGAAGAGATTGAGAGAGGAGTCTCCGAAAAATTCTCCTATTTATACCTGTGGGGTGCATTGTGTGAATGCGAATTTATATAGAGGACAACCCCTTGTTAAGTGGCCCGGCGCGGCGATCAGTTTCTCGCTGTTATCACCGAGCGATGCCACATCTAGACATATCATTCTATTTACTACGGAAATGTAGCAAAACTTGAATATCTGTCCATGTAATGCAGAGCAGCACATAGAGCGGGACCCTCCTCCATGACGTCCATATCTCCTATGTCCTGAGACAACCCCTGTAATGTCCCCCCAGATGTGTCATATTTACCTGGGATAAGGAACAGGTGTAAAATACTAAGCTCAAAAAATAAATCACACTTGGGTTGAAAGTTTAAACGTTATTTTTGTGGTAAGCGGTCTGCGTTATGCCTCCGATTTCATACAAATCGCATCGTTTTCCATTGGATTCTATATTATGGCGATATACGGAAGCGTTGTTTGTAGGGGGTATATCTCCGTATTACGGTGCAGTATGGGGGCGCCATAAGGCAGCACACACAGTGCCAACAGGTCCATAGTACAGGGTCGACTCTGTCCTGTTCATGAGGCCTGAGCTCTGCATCTTCCCCCACATGTTTACATTACTATAAGGGTACGTGCACACACAAAATAAAAAAACGGAGCTGATTTCAAGTTTTTTATTCAAACTAATGTTTTTCGCGGCGTTATTAACGGCCGTTTTTGGAGCGGTTTTTCTATAGTGTCTATGAAAAACGGCTACAAAAACGGCTGAAGAAGTGACATGCACTTCTTTGTAAAAAACGCCCCGTCGGAACAGAACGCTGTTTTTCACATTGAAATCAATGGGCAGATGTTTGGAGGCGTTCTGCTTCCGATTTTTCAGGTCGTTTACGGCCCCAAAAACGGCTGAAAACACTACGTGTGAACATGCCCTCAGGGTGAATTTACATGAAACATTTTAGGCTGCGCGATAAAACCCCATAAAAAATGCAAGTGATTTTACCGTGAAGTGCCGCGCTTTCGATACGCAGATTTCACAGGTAAAATGTGTCAAATAAATGTGTTGCACCTGTAAAAATTGTACGGCCGCGATTTTTGATGTGATTTTTACCACACGGGCAAAAACGTCTCATGCAAATGTGCTGCTGGTCACCAACTAGGAATGGGTTAATAAACGACCCGTGTAGAGAAGATTATTGACAGATCCTCCCAGTGAGCGCTTCAGAGGGGCTTCTTATTAATGTGTCTGTCCGGACTCCGGAGAGCAGCGATATCTAAAAAGAGCATCACGTTTACGGTTTTCACATCCGAGATTCCCCCAGAGAACGGAACTCGCGGCCTCTTTACTGCTAAGGAGAATCTGGGGAGCCGTGACGGCGGTTAGTGATACGTTGTATCCAGGAGAACTCTTAGGGTATGTTCACACGCTGAGCCAAAAACGTCTGAAAATATGGAGCTGTATTCAAGGGAAAACAGCACCTGATTTTCAGACGTTTTTTGAGCAACTCACGTTTTTCGCTGCGTTTTTGGAGCTGTTTTCAATAGTCTATGAGAAAACGGCTCCAAAAACGTCCCAAGAAGTGTCCTGCATATCATGTATATAAGTGTCCCGCATATAATGTATATAAGTGTCCCGCATATAATGTATAGAAGTGTCCCGCATATAATGTATATAAGTGTCCCGCATATAATGTATATAAGTGTCCTGCATATAATGTATATAAGTGTCCCGCATATAATGTATATAAGTGTCCCGCATATAATGTATAGAAGTGTCCCGCATATAATGTATATAAGTGTCCTGCATATAATGTATATAAGTGTCCCGCATATAATGTATATAAGTGTCCCGCATATAATGTATATAAGTGTCCCGCATATAATGTATATAAGTGTCCCGCATATAATGTATATAAGTGTCCCGCATATAATGTATATAAGTGTCCTGCATATAATGTATATAAGTGTCCTGCATATAATGTATATAAGTGTCCTGCATATAATGTATATAAGTGTCCTGCATATAATGTATATAAGTGTCCCGCATATAATGTATAGAAGTGTCCCGCATATAATGTATAGAAGTGTCCCGCATATAATGTATAGAAGTGTCCCGCATATAATGTATATAAGTGTCCTGCATATAATGTATAGAAGTGTCCCGCATATAATGTATATAAGTGTCCTGCATATAATGTATATAAGTGTCCCGCATATAATGTATATAAGTGTCCCGCATATAATGTATATAAGTGTCCCGCATATAATGTATATAAGTGTCCCGCATATAATGTATATAAGTGTCCCGCATATAATGTATATAAGTGTCCTGCATATAATGTATATATAAGTGTCCCGCATATAATGTATATAAGTATCCCGCATATAATGTATATAAGTGTCCTGCATATAATGTATATAAGTGTCCTGCATATAATGTATATAAGTGTCCCGCATATAATGTATATATAAGTGTCCCGCATATAATGTATATAAGTATCCCGCATATAATGTATATAAGTGTCCCGCATATAATGTATATAAGTGTCCCGCATATAATGTATATATAAGTGTCCCGCATATAATGTATATAAGTATCCCGCATATAATGTATATAAGTGTCCCGCATATAATGTATATAAGTGTCCCGCATATAATGTATAGAAGTGTCCCGCATATAATGTATATAAGTGTCCCGCATATAATGTATATAAGTGTCCCGCATATAATGTATAGAAGTGTCCCGCATGTAATGTATAGAAGTGTCCCGCATAT